>NW_028232134.1:0-165889 GCF_054491065.1 Syngnathus leptorhynchus | reverse complement strand
CCCCAACAGCCTTTTTTTTCATAACACTTTAACCAGAGTGACGGGAGAGCGGCATTTCAGAAAACGTGCTTATCTCGGCGAGAAAAAGCGATTTCGGCAATAAAATTTAAAACGCGTGTAAAACATAAACCAAACGATGAAATTGGTTATTTCTTCATGTATAATGATCAACTCGATACTCCCTAGCCCCCAACAGCCTTTTTTTTCATAACACTTTAACCAGAGTGACGGGAGAGCGGCATTTCAGAAAACGTGCTTATCTCGGCGAGAAAAAGCGATTTCGGCAATAAAATTTAAAACGCGTGTAAAACATAAACCAAACGATGAAATTGGTTATTTCTTCATGTATAATGATCAACTCGAGTCGAGCTCCAGGGAGAGAGTCTGATTTTTCGCTTTTTAAAGCCGACCGACGAACCGGCGCGGGGCGGACTCAAAAGCTCGCAGAGCCGTAGGCACTTAAAAAGTTTCGCCTTTGGCTGTGAGCTCCAGGGGGAGAGGCTGGTTTTGCTTTATTTCAGGCCGGCTGGAGAACCGGCGCGGGTCGGACGCACAATCCCCGCAGAGCCGTGGGCACTTAGAAAATTTTCGCCAAGTTGGCTCTGAGCGCCTGGTACCTAATATGGAAGTATAGAGGCCGACTTTCGGGCAAGATCACGCCGCGTTAGGCTTCCAGGACCCCGGCTAAGCAATTTTACCGGGCCGCCCGGTTCTTTTTTTGAACCAGCCCGGTTCTTTTTACACTTCCAGCTGGAGCTCAGCAGCGGCTTTTGGCGCAAGATCACGCCGGGTTAGGCTTCCAGGACCTCGGCTAAGCAATTCTACCGGGCCGCCCGGTTCTTTTTTTGAACCAGCCCGGTTCTTTTTACACTTCCAGCTGGAGCTCACGAGCGGCTTTTGGGACAAGATCACGCCGTGTTAGGCTTCCAGAGCCCCGGCTAAGCAATTTTACCGGCCCGCCCGGTTCTTTTTTTTTTAACCAGCCCGGTTCTTTTTACACTTCCAGCTGGAGCTCAGCAGCGGCTTTTTGGACAATATCACGCCGGGTTAGGCTTCCAGGACCCCGGCTAAGCAATTTTACCGGGCCGCCCGGTTCTTTTTTTTAACCAGCCCGGTTCTTTTTACACTTCCAGCTGGAGCTCACGAGCGGCTTTTTGGACAAGATCACGCCTGGTTAGGCTTCCAGAGCCCCGGCTAAGCAATTTTAACGGGCCGCCCGGTTCTTTTTTTTAACCAGCCCGGTTCTTTTTACACTTCCAGCTGGAGCTCAGCAGCGGCTTTTTGGACAAGATCACGCCGTGTTAGGCTTCCAGAGCCCCGGCTAAGCAATTTTACCGGGTCGCCCGGTTCTTTTTTTAACCAGCCCGGTTCTTTTTACACTTCCAGCTGGAGCTCAGCAGCAGCTTTTTGCACAGTATCACGCCGGGTTAGGCTTCCAGGACCCCGGCTAGGCAATTTTACCAGGCCGCCCGGTTCTTTTTTTTAACCAGCCCGGTTCTTTTTACACTTCCAGCTGGAGCTCAGCAGCGGCTTTTTGGACAAGATCACGCCGTGTTAGGCTTCCAGAGCCCCGGCTAAGCAATTTTACCGGGTCGCCGGGTTCTTTTTTTTAACCAGCCCGGTTCTTTTTACACTTCCAGCTGTAGCTCAGCAGCGGCTTTTTGGACAAGATCACGCCGTGTTAGGCTTCCAGAGCCCCGGCTAAGCAATTTTACCGGGTCGCCCGGTTCTTTTTTTAACCAGCCCGGTTCTTTTTACACATCCAGCTGGAGCTCAGCAGTGACGGGAGAGCAGCATTTCAGAAAACGTGCTTATCTCGGCGAGAAAAAGCGATTTCGGCAATAAAATTTAAAACGCGTGTAAAACATAAACCAAACGATGAAATTGCTTATTTCTTCATGTATAATGATCAACTCGATACTCCCTAGCCCCCAACAGCCTTTTTTTTCATAACACTTTAACCAGAGTGACGGGAGAGCGGCATTTCAGAAAACGTGCTTATCTCGGCGAGAAAAAGCGATTTCGGCAATAAAATTTAAAACGCGTGTAAAACATAAACCAAACGATGAAATTGGTTATTTCTTCATGTATAATGATCAACTCGATACTCCCTAGCCCCCAACAGCCTTTTTTTTCATAACACTTTAACCAGAGTGACGGGAGAGCGGCATTTCAGAAAACGTGCTTATCTCGGCGAGAAAAAGCGATTTCGGCAATAAAATTTAAAACGCGTGTAAAACATAAACCAAACGATGAAATTGCTTATTTCTTCTTGTATAATGATCAACTCGATACTCCCTAGCCCCCAACAGCCTTTTTTTTCATAACACTTTAACCAGAGTGACGGGAGAGCGGCATTTCAGAAAACGTGCTTATCTCGGCGAGAAAAAGCGATTTCGGCAATAAAATTTAAAACGCGTGTAAAACATAAACCAAACGATGAAATTGGTTATTTCTTCATGTATAATGATCAACTCGATACTCCCTAGCCCCCAACAGCCTTTTTTTTCATAACACTTTAACCAGAGTGACGGGAGAGCGGCATTTCAGAAAACGTGCTTATCTCGGCGAGAAAAAGCGATTTCGGCAATAAAATTTAAAACGCGTGTAAAACATAAACCAAACGATGAAATTGCTTATTTCTTCATGTATAATGATCAACTCGATACTCCCTAGCCCCCAACAGCCTTTTTTTTCATAACACTTTAACCAGAGTGACGGGAGAGCGGCATTTCAGAAAACGTGCTTATCTCGGCGAGAAAAAGCGATTTCGGCAATAAAATTTAAAACGCGTGTAAAACATAAACCAAACGATGAAATTGCTTATTTCTTCATGTATAATGATCAACTCGATACTCCCTAGCCCCCAACAGCCTTTTTTTTTCATAACACTTTAACCAGAGTGACGGGAGAGCGGCATTTCAGAAAACGTGCTTATCTCGGCGAGAAAAAGCGATTTCGGCAATAAAATTTAAAACGCGTGTAAAACATAAACCAAACGATGAAATTGCTTATTTCTTCATGTATAATGATCAACTCGATACTCCCTAGCCCCCAACAGCCTTTTTTTTCATAACACTTTAACCAGAGTGACGGGAGAGCGGCATTTCAGAAAACGTTCTTATCTCGGCGAGAAAAAGCGATTTCGGCAATAAAATTTAAAACGCGTGTAAAACATAAACCAAACGATGAAATTGCTTATTTCTTCATGTATAATGATCAACTCGATACTCCCTAGCCCCCAACAGCCTTTTTTTTCATAACACTTTAACCAGAGTGACGGGAGAGCGGCATTTCAGAAAACGTGCTTATCTCGGCGAGAAAAAGTGATTTCGGCAATAAAATTTAAAACGCGTGTAAAACATAAACCAAACGATGAAATTGGTTATTTCTTCATGTATAATGATCAACTCGATACTCCCTAGCCCCCAACAGCCTTTTTTTTCATAACACTTTAACCAGAGTGACGGGAGAGCGGCATTTCAGAAAACGTGCTTATCTCGGCGAGAAAAAGCGATTTCGGCAATAAAATTTAAAACGCGTGTAAAACATAAACCAAACGATGAAATTGCTTATTTCTTCATGTATAATGATCAACTCGATACTCCCTAGCCCCCAACAGCCTTTTTTTTCATAACACTTTAACCAGAGTGACGGGAGAGCGGCATTTCAGAAAACGTGCTTATCTCGGCGAGAAAAAGCGATTTCGGCAATAAAATTTAAAACGCGTGTAAAACATAAACCAAACGATGAAATTGCTTATTTCTTCATGTATAATGATCAACTCGATACTCCCTAGCCCCCAACAGCCTTTTTTTTCATAACACTTTAACCAGAGTGACGGGAGAGCGGCATTTCAGAAAACGTGCTTATCTCGGCGAGAAAAAGCGATTTCGGCAATAAAATTTAAAACGCGTGTAAAACATAAACCAAACGATGAAATTGGTTATTTCTTCATGTATAATGATCAACTCGAGTCGAGCTCCAGGGAGAGAGGCTGATTTTTCGCTTTTTAAAGCCGACCGACGAACCGGCGCGGGGCGGACTCAAAAGCTCGCAGAGCCGTAGGCACTTAAAAAGTTTCGCCTTTGGCTGTGAGCTCCAGGGGGAGAGGCTGGTTTTGCTTTATTTCAGGCCGGCTGGAGAACCGGCGCGGGTCGGACGCACAATCCCCGCAGAGCCGTGGGCACTTAGAAAATTTTCGCCAAGTTGGCTCTGAGCGCCTGGTACCTAAAATGGAAGTATAGAGGCCGACTTTCGGGCAAGATCACGCCGCGTTAGGCTTCCAGGACCCCGGCTAAGCAATTTTACCGGGCCGCCCGGTTCTTTTTTTGAACCAGCCCGGTTCTTTTTACACTTCCAGCTGGAGCTCAGCAGCGGCTTTTGGCGCAAGATCACGCCGGGTTAGGCTTCCAGAACCTCGGCTAAGCAATTCTACCGGGCCGCCCGGTTCTTTTTTTGAACCAGCCCGGTTCTTTTTACACTTCCAGCTGGAGCTCACGAGCGGCTTTTGGGACAAGATCACGCCGTGTTAGGCTTCCAGAGCCCCGGCTAAGCAATTTTACCGGCCCGCCCGGTTCTTTTTTTTTTAACCAGCCCGGTTCTTTTTACACTTCCAGCTGGAGCTCAGCAGCGGCTTTTTGGACAATATCACGCCGGGTTAGGCTTCCAGGACCCCGGCTAAGCAATTTTACCGGGCCGCCCGGTTCTTTTTTTTAACCAGCCCGGTTCTTTTTACACTTCCAGCTGGAGCTCACGAGCGGCTTTTTGGACAAGATCACGCCTGGTTAGGCTTCCAGAGCCCCGGCTAAGCAATTTTAACGGGCCGCCCGGTTCTTTTTTTTAACCAGCCCGGTTCTTTTTACACTTCCAGCTGGAGCTCAGCAGCGGCTTTTTGGACAAGATCACGCCGTGTTAGGCTTCCAGAGCCCTGGCTAAGCAATTTTACCGGGTCGCCCGGTTCTTTTTTTAACCAGCCCGGTTCTTTTTACACTTCCAGCTGGAGCTCAGCAGCGGCTTTTTGCACAGTATCACGCCGGGTTAGGCTTCCAGGACCCCGGCTAGGCAATTTTACCGGGCCGCCCGGTTCTTTTTTTTAACCAGCCCGGTTCTTTTTACACTTCCAGCTGGAGCTCAGCAGCGGCTTTTTGGACAAGATCACGCCGTGTTAGGCTTCCAGAGCCCCGGCTAAGCAATTTTACCGGGTCGCCCGGTTCTTTTTTTTAACCAGCCCGGTTCTTTTTACACTTCCAGCTGTAGCTCAGCAGGGGCTTTTTGGACAAGATCACGCCGTGTTAGGCTTCCAGAGCCCCGGCTAAGCAATTTTACCGGGTCGCCCGGTTCTTTTTTTAACCAGCCCGGTTCTTTTTACACATCCAGCTGGAGCTCAGCAGTGACGGGAGAGTGGCATTTCAGAAAACGTGCTTATCTCGGCGAGAAAAAGCGATTTCGGCAATAAAATTTAAAACGCGTGTAAAACATAAACCAAACGATGAAATTGGTTATTTCTTCATGTATAATGATCAACTCGATACTCCCTAGCCCCCAACAGCCTTTTTTTTCATAACACTTTAACCAGAGTGACGGGAGAGCGGCATTTCAGAAAACGTGCTTATCTCGGCGAGAAAAAGCGATTTCGGCAATAAAATTTAAAACGCGTGTAAAACATAAACCAAACGATGAAATTAGTTATTTCTTCATGTATAATGATCAACTCGATACTCCCTAGCCCCCAACAGCCTTTTTTTTCATAACACTTTAACCAGAGTGACGGGAGAGCGGCATTTCAGAAAACGTGCTTATCTCGGCGAGAAAAAGCGATTTCGGCAATAAAATTTAAAACGCGTGTAAAACATAAACCAAACGATGAAATTGGTTATTTCTTCATGTATAATGATCAACTCGATACTCCCTAGCCCCCAACAGCCTTTTTTTTCATAACACTTTAACCAGAGTGACGGGAGAGCGGCATTTCAGAAAACGTGCTTATCTCGGCGAGAAAAAGCGATTTCGGCAATAAAATTTAAAACGCGTGTAAAACATAAACCTAACGATGAAATTGGTTATTTCTTCATGTATAATGATCAACTCGATACTCCCTAGCCCCCAACAGCCTTTTTTTTCATAACACTTTAACCAGAGTGACGGGAGAGCGGCATTTCAGAAAACGTGCTTATCTCGGCGAGAAAAAGCGATTTCGGCAATAAAATTTAAAACGCGTGTAAAACATAAACCAAACGATGAAATTGGTTATTTCTTCATGTATAATGATCAACTCGATACTCCCTAGCCCCCAACAGCCTTTTTTTTCATAACACTTTAACCAGAGTGACGGGAGAGCGGCATTTCAGAAAACGTGCTTATCTCGGCGAGAAAAAGCGATTTCGGCAATAAAATTTAAAACGCGTGCAAAACATAAACCAAACGATGAAATTGGTTATTTCTTCATGTATAATGATCAACTCGATACTCCCTAGCCCCCAACAGCCTTTTTTTTTCCTAACACTTTAACCAGAGTGACGGGAGAGCGGCATTTCAGAAAACGTGCTTATCTCGGCGAGAAAAAGCGATTTCGGCAATAAAATTTAAAACGCGTGTAAAACATAAACCAAACGATGAAATTGGTTATTTCTTCATGTATAATGATCAACTCGATACTCCCTAGCCCCCAACAGCCTTTTTTTTCATAACACTTTAACCAGAGTGACGGGAGAGCGGCATTTCAGAAAACGTGCTTATCTCGGCGAGAAAAAGCGATTTCGGCAATAAAATTTAAAACGCGTGTAAAACATAAACCAAACGATGAAATTGGTTATTTCTTCATGTATAATGATCAACTCGATACTCCCTAGCCCCCAACAGCCTTTTTTTTCATAACACTTTAACCAGAGTGACGGGAGAGCGGCATTTCAGAAAACGTGCTTATCTCGGCGAGAAAAAGCGATTTCGGCAATAAAATTTAAAACGCGTGTAAAACATAAACCAAACGATGAAATTGGTTATTTCTTCATGTATAATGATCAACTCGATACTCCCTAGCCCCCAACAGCCTTTTTTTTCATAACACTTTAACCAGAGTGACGGGAGAGCGGCATTTCAGAAAACGTGCTTATCTCGGCGAGAAAAAGCGATTTCGGCAATAAAATTTAAAACGCGTGTAAAACATAAACCAAACGATGAAATTGGTTATTTCTTCATGTATAATGATCAACTCGATACTCCCTAGCCCCCAACAGCCTTTTTTTTCATAACACTTTAACCAGAGTGACGGGAGAGCGGCATTTCAGAAAACGTGCTTATCTCGGCGAGAAAAAGCGATTTCGGCAATAAAATTTAAAACGCGTGTAAAACATAAACCAAACGATGAAATTGGTTATTTCTTCATGTATAATGATCAACTCGAGTCGAGCTCCAGGGAGAGA
Source organism: Syngnathus leptorhynchus (assembly GCF_054491065.1). NCBI lineage: Eukaryota > Metazoa > Chordata > Actinopteri > Syngnathiformes > Syngnathidae > Syngnathus > Syngnathus leptorhynchus. The sequence goes on along the minus strand of NW_028232134.1, from coordinate 158,468 downwards.
GGCTGATTTTTCGCTTTTTAAAGCCGACCGACGAACCGGCGCGGGGCGGACTCAAAAGCTCGCAGAGCCGTAGGCACTTAAAAAGTTTCGCCTTTGGCTGTGAGCTCCAGGGGGAGAGGCTGGTTTTGCTTTATTTCAGGCCGGCTGGAGAACCGGCGCGGGTCGGACGCACAATCCCCGCAGAGCCGTGGGCACTTAGAAAATTTTCGCCAAGTTGGCTCTGAGCGCCTGGTACCTAATATGGAAGTATAGAGGCCGACTTTCGGGCAAGATCACGCCGCGTTAGGCTTCCAGGACCCCGGCTAAGCAATTTTACCGGGCCGCCCGGTTCTTTTTTTGAACCAGCCCGGTTCTTTTTACACTTCCAGCTGGAGCTCAGCAGCGGCTTTTGGCGCAAGATCACGCCGGGTTAGGCTTCCAGGACCTCGGCTAAGCAATTCTACCGGGCCCCCGGTTCTTTTTTTGAACCAGCCCGGTTCTTTTTACACTTCCAGCTGGAGCTCACGAGCGGCTTTTGGGACAAGATCACGCCGTGTTAGGCTTCCAGAGCCCCGGCTAAGCAATTTTACCGGCCCGCCCGATCTTTTTTTTTTAACCAGCCCGGTTCTTTTTACACTTCCAGCTGGAGCTCAGCAGCGGCTTTTTGGACAATATCACGCCGGGTTAGGCTTCCAGGACCCCGGCTAAGCAATTTTACCGGGCCGCCCGGTTCCTTTTTTTAACCAGCCCGGTTCTTTTTACACTTCCAGCTGGAGCTCACGAGCGGCTTTTTGGACAAGATCACGCCTGGTTAGGCTTCCAGAGCCCCGGCTAAGCAATTTTAACGGGCCGCCCGGTTCTTTTTTTTAACCAGCCCGGTTCTTTTTACACTTCCAGCTGGAGCTCAGCAGCGGCTTTTTGGACAAGATCACGCCGTGTTAGGCTTCCAGAGCCCCGGCTAAGCAATTTTACCGGGTCGCCCGGTTCTTTTTTTAACCAGCCCGGTTCTTTTTACACTTCCAGCTGGAGCTCAGCAGCAGCTTTTTGCACAGTATCACGCCGGGTTAGGCTTCCAGGACCCCGGCTAGGCAATTTTACCGGGCCGCCCGGTTCTTTTTTTTAACCAGCCCGGTTCTTTTTACACTTCCAGCTGGAGCTCAGCAGCGGCTTTTTGGACAAGATCACGCCGTGTTAGGCTTCCAGAGCCCCGGCTAAGCAATTTTACCGGGTCGCCGGGTTCTTTTTTTTAACCAGCCCGGTTCTTTTTACACTTCCAGCTGTAGCTCAGCAGCGGCTTTTTGGACAAGATCACGCCGTGTTAGGCTTCCAGAGCCCCGGCTAAGCAATTTTACCGGGTCGCCCGGTTCTTTTTTTAACCAGCCCGGTTCTTTTTACACATCCAGCTGGAGCTCAGCAGTGACGGGAGAGCAGCATTTCAGAAAACGTGCTTATCTCGGCGAGAAAAAGCGATTTCGGCAATAAAATTTAAAACGCGTGTAAAACATAAACCAAACGATGAAATTGGTTATTTCTTCATGTATAATGATCAACTCGATACTCCCTAGCCCCCAACAGCCTTTTTTTTCATAACACTTTAACCAGAGTGACGGGAGAGCGGCATTTCAGAAAACGTGCTTATCTCGGCGAGAAAAAGCGATTTCGGCAATAAAATTTAAAACGCATGTAAAACATAAACCAAACGATAAAATTGGTTATTTCTTCATGTATAATGATCAACTCGATACTCCCTAGCCCCCAACAGCCTTTTTTTTCATAACACTTTAACCAGAGTGACGGGAGAGCGGCATTTCAGAAAACGTGCTTATCTCGGCGAGAAAAAGCGATTTCGGCAATAAAATTTAAAACGCGTGTAAAACATAAACCAAACGATGAAATTGGTTATTTCTTCATGTATAATGATCAACTCGATACTCCCTAGCCCCCAACAGCCTTTTTTTTCATAACACTTTAACCAGAGTGACGGGAGAGCGGCATTTCAGAAAACGTGCTTATCTCGGCGAGAAAAAGCGATTTCGGCAAAAAAATTTAAAACGCGTGTAAAACATAAACCAAACGATGAAATTGGTTATTTCTTCATGTATAATGATCAACTCGATACTCCCTAGCCCCCAACAGCCTTTTTTTTCATAACACTTTAACCAGAGTGACGGGAGAGCGGCATTTCAGAAAACGTGCTTATCTCGGCGAGAAAAAGCGATTTCGGCAATAAAATTTAAAACGCGTGTAAAACATAAACCAAACGATGAAATTGGTTATTTCTTCATGTATAATGATCAACTCGATACTCCCTAGCCCCCAACAGCCTTTTTTTTCATAACACTTTAACCAGAGTGACGGGAGAGCGGCATTTCAGAAAACGTGCTTATCTCGGCGAGAAAAAGCGATTTCGGCAATAAAATTTAAAACGCGTGTAAAACATAAACCAAACGATGAAATTGGTTATTTCTTCATGTATAATGATCAACTCGATACTCCCTAGCCCCCAACAGCCTTTTTTTTCATAACACTTTAACCAGAGTGACGGGAGAGCGGCATTTCAAAAAACGTGCTTATCTCGGCGAGAAAAAGCGATTTCGGCAATAAAATTTAAAACGCGTGTAAAACATAAACCAAACGATGAAATTGGTTATTTCTTCATGTATAATGATCAACTCGATACTCCCTAGCCCCCAACAGCCTTTTTTTTTCATAACACTTTAACCAGAGTGACGGGAGAGCGGCATTTCAGAAAACGTGCTTATCTCGGCGAGAAAAAGCGATTTCGGCAATAAAATTTAAAACGCGTGTAAAGCATAAACCAAACGATGAAATTGGTTATTTCTTCATGTATAATGATCAACTCGATACTCCCTAGCCCCCAACAGCCTTTTTTTTCATAACACTTTAACCAGAGTGACGGGAGAGCGGCTTTTCAGAAAACGTGCTTATCTCGGCGAGAAAAAGCGATTTCGGCAATAAAATTTAAAACGCGTGTAAAACATAAACCAAACGATGAAATTGGTTATTTCTTCATGTATAATGATCAACTCGATACTCCCTAGCCCCCAACAGCCTTTTTTTTCATAACACTTTAACCAGAGTGACGGGAGAGCGGCATTTCAGAAAACGTGCTTATCTCGGCGAGAAAAAGCGATTTCGGCAATAAAATTTAAAACGCGTGTAAAACATAAACCAAACGATGAAATTGGTTATTTCTTCATGTATAATGATCAACTCGATACTCCCTAGCCCCCAACAGCCTTTTTTTTCCATAACTCTTTAACCAGAGTGACGGGAGAGCGGCATTTCAGAAAACGTGCTTATCTCGGCGAGAAAAAGCGATTTCGGCAATAAAATTTCAAACGCGTGTAAAACATAAACCAAACGATGAAATTGGTTATTTCTTCATGTATAATGATCAACTCGATACTCCTTAGCCCTCAACAGCCTTTTTTTTCATAACACTTTAACCAGAGTGACGGGAGAGCGGCATTTCAGAAAACGTGCTTATCTCGGCGAGAAAAAGCGATTTCGGCAATAAAATTTAAAACGCGTGTAAAACATAAACCAAACGATGAAATTGGTTATTTCTTCATGTATAATGATCAACTCGATACTCCCTAGCCCCCAACAGCCTTTTTTTTCATAACACTTTAACCAGAGTGACGGGAGAGCGGCATTTCAGAAAACGTGCTTATCTCGGCGAGAAAAAGCGATTTCGGCAATAAAATTTAAAACGCGTGTAAAACATAAACCAAACGATGAAATTGGTTATTTCTTCATGTATAATGATCAACTCGATACTCCCTAGCCCCCAACAGCCTTTTTTTTCATAACACTTTAACCAGAGTGACGGGAGAGCGGCATTTCAGAAAACGTGCTTATCTCGGCGAGAAAAAGCGATTTCGGCAATAAAATTTAAAACGCGTGTAAAACATAAACCAAACGATGAAATTGGTTATTTCTTCATGTATAATGATCAACTCGATACTCCCTAGCCCCCAACAGCCTTTTTTTTCATAACACTTTAACCAGAGTGACGGGAGAGCGGCATTTCAGAAAACGTGCTTATCTCGGCGAGAAAAAGCGATTTCGGCAATAAAATTTAAAACGCGTGTAAAACATAAACCAAACGATGAAATTGGTTATTTCTTCATGTATAATGATCAACTCGATACTCCCTAGCCCCCAACAGCCTTTTTTTTCATAACACTTTAACCAGAGTGACGGGAGAGCGGCATTTCAGAAAACGTGCTTATCTCGGCGAGAAAAAGCGATTTCGGCAATAAAATTTAAAACGCGTGTAAAACATAAACCAAACGATGAAATTGGTTATTTCTTCATGTATAATGATCAACTCGATACTCCCTAGCCCCCAACAGCCTTTTTTTTCATAACACTTTAACCAGAGTGACGGGAGAGCGGCATTTCAGAAAACGTGCTTATCTCGGCGAGAAAAAGCGATTTCGGCAATAAAATTTAAAACGCGTGTAAAACATAAACCAAACGATGAAATTGCTTATTTCTTCATGTATAATGATCAACTCGATACTCCCTAGCCCCCAACAGCCTTTTTTTTCATAACACTTTAACCAGAGTGACGGGAGAGCGGCATTTCAGAAAACGTGCTTATCTCGGCGAGAAAAAGCGATTTCGGCAATTAAATTTAAAACGCGTGTAAAACATAAACCAAACGATGAAATTGGTTATTTCTTCATGTATAATGATCAACTCGATACTCCCTAGCCCCCAACAGCCTTTTTTTTCATAACACTTTAACCAGAGTGACGGGAGAGCGGCATTTCAGAAAACGTGCTTATCTCGGCGAGAAAAAGCGATTTCGGCAATAAAATTTAAAACGCGTGTAAAACATAAACCAAACGATGAAATTGCTTATTTCTTCATGTAGAATGATCAACTCGATACTCCCTAGCCCCCAACAGCCTTTTTTTTCATAACACTTTAACCAGAGTGACGGGAGAGCGGCATTTCAGAAAACGTGCTTATCTCGGCGAGAAAAAGCGATTTCGGCAATAAAATTTAAAACGCGTGTAAAACATAAACCAAACGATGAAATTGCTTATTTCTTCATGTATAATGATCAACTCGATACTCCCTAGCCCCCAACAGCCTTTTTTTTCATAACACTTTAACCAGAGTGACGGGAGAGCGGCATTTCAGAAAACGTGCTTATCTCGGCGAGAAAAAGCGATTTCGGCAATAAAATTTAAAACGCGTGTAAAACATAAACCAAACGATGAAATTGCTTATTTCTTCATGTATAATGATCAACTCGATACTCCCTAGCCCCCAACAGCCTTTTTTTTCATAACACTTTAACCAGAGTGACGGGAGAGCGGCATTTCAGAAAACGTGCTTATCTCGGCGAGAAAAAGCGATTTCGGCAATAAAATTTAAAACGCGTGTAAAACATAAACCAAACGATGAAATTGCTTATTTCTTCATGTATAATGATCAACTCGATACTCCCTAGCCCCCAACAGCCTTTTTTTTCATAACACTTTAACCAGAGTGACGGGAGAGCGGCATTTCAGAAAACGTGCTTATCTCGGCGAGAAAAAGCGATTTCGGCAATAAAATTTAAAACGCGTGTAAAACATAAACCAAACGATGAAATTGGTTATTTCTTCATGTATAATGATCAACTCGATACTCCCTAGCCCCCAACAGCCTTTTTTTTCATAACACTTTAACCAGAGTGACGGGAGAGCGGCATTTCAGAAAACGTGCTTATCTCGGCGAGAAAAAGCGATTTCGGCAATAAAATTTAAAACGCGTGTAAAACATAAACCAAACGATGAAATTGGTTATTTCTTCATGTATAATGATCAACTCGATACTCCCTAGCCCCCAACAGCCTTTTTTTTCATAACACTTTAACCAGAGTGACGGGAGAGCGGCATTTCAGAAAACGTGCTTATCTCGGCGAGAAAAAGCGATTTCGGCAATAAAATTTAAAACGCGTGTAAAACATAAACCAAACGATGAAATTGCTTATTTCTTCATGTATAATGATCAACTCGATACTCCCTAGCCCCCAACAGCCTTTTTTTTCATAACACTTTAACCAGAGTGACGGGAGAGCGGCATTTCAGAAAACGTGCTTATCTCGGCGAGAAAAAGCGATTTCGGCAATTAAATTTAAAACGCGTGTAAAACATAAACCAAACGATGAAATTGGTTATTTCTTCATGTATAATGATCAACTCGATACTCCCTAGCCCCCAACAGCCTTTTTTTTCATAACACTTTAACCAGAGTGACGGGAGAGCGGCATTTCAGAAAACGTGCTTATCTCGGCGAGAAAAAGCGATTTCGGCAATAAAATTTAAAACGCGTGTAAAACATAAACCAAACGATGAAATTGCTTATTTCTTCATGTAGAATGATCAACTCGATACTCCCTAGCCCCCAACAGCCTTTTTTTTCATAACACTTTAACCAGAGTGACGGGAGAGCGGCATTTCAGAAAACGTGCTTATCTCGGCGAGAAAAAGCGATTTCGGCAATAAAATTTAAAACGCGTGTAAAACATAAACCAAACGATGAAATTGCTTATTTCTTCATGTATAATGATCAACTCGATACTCCCTAGCCCCCAACAGCCTTTTTTTTCATAACACTTTAACCAGAGTGACGGGAGAGCGGCATTTCAGAAAACGTGCTTATCTCGGCGAGAAAAAGCGATTTCGGCAATAAAATTTAAAACGCGTGTAAAACATAAACCAAACGATGAAATTGCTTATTTCTTCATGTATAATGATCAACTCGATACTCCCTAGCCCCCAACAGCCTTTTTTTTCATAACACTTTAACCAGAGTGACGGGAGAGCGGCATTTCAGAAAACGTTCTTATCTCGGCGAGAAAAAGCGATTTCGGCAATAAAATTTAAAACGCGTGTAAAACATAAACCAAACGATGAAATTGCTTATTTCTTCATGTATAATGATCAACTCGATACTCCCTAGCCCCCAACAGCCTTTTTTTTCATAACACTTTAACCAGAGTGACGGGAGAGCGGCATTTCAGAAAACGTGCTTATCTCGGCGAGAAAAAGCGATTTCGGCAATAAAATTTAAAACGCGTGTAAAACATAAACCAAACGATGAAATTGCTTATTTCTTCATGTATAATGATCAACTCGATACTCCCTAGCCCCCAACAGCCTTTTTTTTCATAACACTTTAACCAGAGTGACGGGAGAGCGGCATTTCAGAAAACGTGCTTATCTCGGCGAGAAAAAGCGATTTCGGCAATAAAATTTAAAACGCGTGTAAAACATAAACCAAACGATGAAATTGGTTATTTCTTCATGTATAATGATCAACTCGATACTCCCTAGCCCCCAACAGCCTTTTTTTTCATAACACTTTAACCAGAGTGACGGGAGAGCGGCATTTCAGAAAACGTGCTTATCTCGGCGAGAAAAAGCGATTTCGGCAATAAAATTTAAAACGCGTGTAAAACATAAACCAAACGATGAAATTGCTTATTTCTTCATGTATAATGATCAACTCGATACTCCCTAGCCCCCAACAGCCTTTTTTTTCATAACACTTTAACCAGAGTGACGGGAGAGCGGCATTTCAGAAAACGTGCTTATCTCGGCGAGAAAAAGCGATTTCGGCAATAAAATTTAAAACGCGTGTAAAACATAAACCAAACGATGAAATTGGTTATTTCTTCATGTATAATGATCAACTCGATACTCCCTAGCCCCCAACAGCCTTTTTTTTCATAACACTTTAACCAGAGTGACGGGAGAGCGGCATTTCAGAAAACGTGCTTAGCTCGGCGAGAAAAAGCGATTTCGGCAATAAAATTTAAAACGCGTGTAAAACATAAACCAAACGATGAAATTGGTTATTTCTTCATGTATAATGATCAACTCGATACTCCCTAGCCCCCAACAGCCTTTTTTTTCATAACACTTTAACCAGAGTGACGGGAGAGCGGCATTTCAGAAAACGTGCTTATCTCGGCGAGAAAAAGCGATTTCGGCAATAAAATTTAAAACGCGTGTAAAACATAAACCAAACGATGAAATTGGTTATTTCTTCATGTATAATGATCAACTCGATACTCCCTAGCCCCCAACAGCCTTTTTTTTCATAACACTTTAACCAGAGTGACGGGAGAGCGGCATTTCAGAAAACGTGCTTATCTCGGCGAGAAAAAGCGATTTCGGCAATAAAATTTAAAACGCGTGTAAAACATAAACCAAACGATGAAATTGGTTATTTCTTCATGTATAATGATCAACTCGATACTCCCTAGCCCCCAACAGCCTTTTTTTTCATAACACTTTAACCAGAGTGACGGGAGAGCGGCATTTCAGAAAACGTGCTTATCTCGGCGAGAAAAAGCGATTTCGGCAATAAAATTTAAAACGCGTGTAAAACATAAACCAAACGATGAAATTGGTTATTTCTTCATGTATAATGATCAACTCGATACTCCCTAGCCCCCAACAGCCTTTTTTTTCATAACACTTTAACCAGAGTGACGGGAGAGCGGCATTTCAGAAAACGTGCTTATCTCGGCGAGAAAAAGCGATTTCGGCAATAAAATTTAAAACGCGTGTAAAACATAAACCAAACGATGAAATTGGTTATTTCTTCATGTATAATGATCAACTCGATACTCCCTAGCCCCCAACAGCCTTTTTTTTCATAACACTTTAACCAGAGTGACGGGAGAGCGGCATTTCAGAAAACGTGCTTATCTCGGCGAGAAAAAGCGATTTCGGCAATAAAATTTAAAACGCGTGTAAAACATAAACCAAACGATGAAATTGGTTATTTCTTCATGTATAATGATCAACTCGATACTCCCTAGCCCCCAACAGCCTTTTTTTTCATAACACTTTAACCAGAGTGACGGGAGAGCGGCATTTCAGAAAACGTGCTTATCTCGGCGAGAAAAAGCGATTTCGGCAATAAAATTTAAAACGCGTGTAAAACATAAACCAAACGATGAAATTGGTTATTTCTTCATGTATAATGATCAACTCGATACTCCCTAGCCCCCAACAGCCTTTTTTTTCATAACACTTTAACCAGAGTGACGGGAGAGCGGCATTTCAGAAAACGTGCTTATCTCGGCGAGAAAAAGCGATTTCGGCAATAAAATTTAAAACGCGTGTAAAACATAAACCAAACGATGAAATTGGTTATTTCTTCATGTATAATGATCAACTCGATACTCCCTAGCCCCCAACAGCCTTTTTTTTCATAACACTTTAACCAGAGTGACGGGAGAGCGGCATTTCAGAAAACGTGCTTATCTCGGCGAGAAAAAGCGATTTCGGCAATAAAATTTAAAACGCGTGTAAAACATAAACCAAACGATGAAATTGGTTATTTCTTCATGTATAATGATCAACTCGATACTCCCTAGCCCCCAACAGCCTTTTTTTTCATAACACTTTAACCAGAGTGACGGGAGAGCGGCATTTCAGAAAACGTGCTTATCTCGGCGAGAAAAAGCGATTTCGGCAATAAAATTTAAAACGCGTGTAAAACATAAACCAAACGATGAAATTGGTTATTTCTTCATGTATAATGATCAACTCGATACTCCCTAGCCCCCAACAGCCTTTTTTTTCATAACACTTTAACCAGAGTGACGGGAGAGCGGCATTTCAGAAAACGTGCTTATCTCGGCGAGAAAAAGCGATTTCGGCAATAAAATTTAAAACGCGTGTAAAACATAAACCAAACGATGAAATTGGTTATTTCTTCATGTATAATGATCAACTCGATACTCCCTAGCCCCCAACAGCCTTTTTTTTCATAACACTTTAACCAGAGTGACGGGAGAGCGGCATTTCAGAAAACGTGCTTATCTCGGCGAGAAAAAGCGATTTCGGCAATAAAATTTAAAACGCGTGTAAAACATAAACCAAACGATGAAATTGGTTATTTCTTCATGTATAATGATCAACTCGATACTCCCTAGCCCCCAACAGCCTTTTTTTTCATAACACTTTAACCAGAGTGACGGGAGAGCGGCATTTCAGAAAACGTGCTTATCTCGGCGAGAAAAAGCGATTTCGGCAATAAAATTTAAAACGCGTGTAAAACATAAACCAAACGATGAAATTGGTTATTTCTTCATGTATAATGATCAACTCGATACTCCCTAGCCCCCAACAGCCTTTTTTTTCATAACACTTTAACCAGAGTGACGGGAGAGCGGCATTTCAGAAAACGTGCTTATCTCGGCGAGAAAAAGCGATTTCGGCAATAAAATTTAAAACGCGTGTAAAACATAAACCAAACGATGAAATTGGTTATTTCTTCATGTATAATGATCAACTCGATACTCCCTAGCCCCCAACAGCCTTTTTTTTCATAACACTTTAACCAGAGTGACGGGAGAGCGGCATTTCAGAAAACGTGCTTATCTCGGCGAGAAAAAGCGATTTCGGCAATAAAATTTAAAACGCGTGTAAAACATAAACCAAACGATGAAATTGGTTATTTCTTCATGTATAATGATCAACTCGATACTCCCTAGCCCCCAACAGCCTTTTTTTTCATAACACTTTAACCAGAGTGACGGGAGAGCGGCATTTCAGAAAACGTGCTTATCTCGGCGAGAAAAAGCGATTTCGGCAATAAAATTTAAAACGCGTGTAAAACATAAACCAAACGATGAAATTGGTTATTTCTTCATGTATAATGATCAACTCGATACTCCCTAGCCCCCAACAGCCTTTTTTTTCATAACACTTTAACCAGAGTGACGGGAGAGCGGCATTTCAGAAAACGTGCTTATCTCGGCGAGAAAAAGCGATTTCGGCAATAAAATTTAAAACGCGTGTAAAACATAAACCAAACGATGAAATTGGTTATTTCTTCATGTATAATGATCAACTCGATACTCCCTAGCCCCCAACAGCCTTTTTTTTCATAACACTTTAACCAGAGTGACGGGAGAGCGGCATTTCAGAAAACGTGCTTATCTCGGCGAGAAAAAGCGATTTCGGCAATAAAATTTAAAACGCGTGTAAAACATAAACCAAACGATGAAATTGGTTATTTCTTCATGTATAATGATCAACTCGATACTCCCTAGCCCCCAACAGCCTTTTTTTTCATAACACTTTAACCAGAGTGACGGGAGAGCGGCATTTCAGAAAACGTGCTTATCTCGGCGAGAAAAAGCGATTTCGGCAATAAAATTTAAAACGCGTGTAAAACATAAACCAAACGATGAAATTGGTTATTTCTTCATGTATAATGATCAACTCGATACTCCCTAGCCCCCAACAGCCTTTTTTTTCATAACACTTTAACCAGAGTGACGGGAGAGCGGCATTTCAGAAAACGTGCTTATCTCGGCGAGAAAAAGCGATTTCGGCAATAAAATTTAAAACGCGTGTAAAACATAAACCAAACGATGAAATTGGTTATTTCTTCATGTATAATGATCAACTCGATACTCCCTAGCCCCCAACAGCCTTTTTTTTCATAACACTTTAACCAGAGTGACGGGAGAGCGGCATTTCAGAAAACGTGCTTATCTCGGCGAGAAAAAGCGATTTCGGCAATAAAATTTAAAACGCGTGTAAAACATAAACCAAACGATGAAATTGGTTATTTCTTCATGTATAATGATCAACTCGATACTCCCTAGCCCCCAACAGCCTTTTTTTTCATAACACTTTAACCAGAGTGACGGGAGAGCGGCATTTCAGAAAACGTGCTTATCTCGGCGAGAAAAAGCGATTTCGGCAATAAAATTTAAAACGCGTGTAAAACATAAACCAAACGATGAAATTGGTTATTTCTTCATGTATAATGATCAACTCGATACTCCCTAGCCCCCAACAGCCTTTTTTTTCATAACACTTTAACCAGAGTGACGGGAGAGCGGCATTTCAGAAAACGTGCTTATCTCGGCGAGAAAAAGCGATTTCGGCAATAAAATTTAAAACGCGTGTAAAACATAAACCAAACGATGAAATTGGTTATTTCTTCATGTATAATGATCAACTCGATACTCCCTAGCCCCCAACAGCCTTTTTTTTCATAACACTTTAACCAGAGTGACGGGAGAGCGGCATTTCAGAAAACGTGCTTATCTCGGCGAGAAAAAGCGATTTCGGCAATAAAATTTAAAACGCGTGTAAAACATAAACCAAACGATGAAATTGGTTATTTCTTCATGTATAATGATCAACTCGATACTCCCTAGCCCCCAACAGCCTTTTTTTTCATAACACTTTAACCAGAGTGACGGGAGAGCGGCATTTCAGAAAACGTGCTTATCTCGGCGAGAAAAAGCGATTTCGGCAATAAAATTTAAAACGCGTGTAAAACATAAACCAAACGATGAAATTGGTTATTTCTTCATGTATAATGATCAACTCGATACTCCCTAGCCCCCAACAGCCTTTTTTTTCATAACACTTTAACCAGAGTGACGGGAGAGCGGCATTTCAGAAAACGTGCTTATCTCGGCGAGAAAAAGCGATTTCGGCAATAAAATTTAAAACGCGTGTAAAACATAAACCAAACGATGAAATTGGTTATTTCTTCATGTATAATGATCAACTCGATACTCCCTAGCCCCCAACAGCCTTTTTTTTCATAACACTTTAACCAGAGTGACGGGAGAGCGGCATTTCAGAAAACGTGCTTATCTCGGCGAGAAAAAGCGATTTCGGCAATAAAATTTAAAACGCGTGTAAAACATAAACCAAACGATGAAATTGGTTATTTCTTCATGTATAATGATCAACTCGATACTCCCTAGCCCCCAACAGCCTTTTTTTTCATAACACTTTAACCAGAGTGACGGGAGAGCGGCATTTCAGAAAACGTGCTTATCTCGGCGAGAAAAAGCGATTTCGGCAATAAAATTTAAAACGCGTGTAAAACATAAACCAAACGATGAAATTGGTTATTTCTTCATGTATAATGATCAACTCGATACTCCCTAGCCCCCAACAGCCTTTTTTTTCATAACACTTTAACCAGAGTGACGGGAGAGCGGCATTTCAGAAAACGTGCTTATCTCGGCGAGAAAAAGCGATTTCGGCAATAAAATTTAAAACGCGTGTAAAACATAAACCAAACGATGAAATTGGTTATTTCTTCATGTATAATGATCAACTCGATACTCCCTAGCCCCCAACAGCCTTTTTTTTCATAACACTTTAACCAGAGTGACGGGAGAGCGGCATTTCAGAAAACGTGCTTATCTCGGCGAGAAAAAGCGATTTCGGCAATAAAATTTAAAACGCGTGTAAAACATAAACCAAACGATGAAATTGGTTATTTCTTCATGTATAATGATCAACTCGATACTCCCTAGCCCCCAACAGCCTTTTTTTTCATAACACTTTAACCAGAGTGACGGGAGAGCGGCATTTCAGAAAACGTGCTTATCTCGGCGAGAAAAAGCGATTTCGGCAATAAAATTTAAAACGCGTGTAAAACATAAACCAAACGATGAAATTGGTTATTTCTTCATGTATAATGATCAACTCGATACTCCCTAGCCCCCAACAGCCTTTTTTTTCATAACACTTTAACCAGAGTGACGGGAGAGCGGCATTTCAGAAAACGTGCTTATCTCGGCGAGAAAAAGCGATTTCGGCAATAAAATTTAAAACGCGTGTAAAACATAAACCAAACGATGAAATTGGTTATTTCTTCATGTATAATGATCAACTCGATACTCCCTAGCCCCCAACAGCCTTTTTTTTCATAACACTTTAACCAGAGTGACGGGAGAGCGGCATTTCAGAAAACGTGCTTATCTCGGCGAGAAAAAGCGATTTCGGCAATAAAATTTAAAACGCGTGTAAAACATAAACCAAACGATGAAATTGGTTATTTCTTCATGTATAATGATCAACTCGATACTCCCTAGCCCCCAACAGCCTTTTTTTTCATAACACTTTAACCAGAGTGACGGGAGAGCGGCATTTCAGAAAACGTGCTTATCTCGGCGAGAAAAAGCGATTTCGGCAATAAAATTTAAAACGCGTGTAAAACATAAACCAAACGATGAAATTGGTTATTTCTTCATGTATAATGATCAACTCGATACTCCCTAGCCCCCAACAGCCTTTTTTTTCATAACACTTTAACCAGAGTGACGGGAGAGCGGCATTTCAGAAAACGTGCTTATCTCGGCGAGAAAAAGCGATTTCGGCAATAAAATTTAAAACGCGTGTAAAACATAAACCAAACGATGAAATTGGTTATTTCTTCATGTATAATGATCAACTCGATACTCCCTAGCCCCCAACAGCCTTTTTTTTCATAACACTTTAACCAGAGTGACGGGAGAGCGGCATTTCAGAAAACGTGCTTATCTCGGCGAGAAAAAGCGATTTCGGCAATAAAATTTAAAACGCGTGTAAAACATAAACCAAACGATGAAATTGGTTATTTCTTCATGTATAATGATCAACTCGATACTCCCTAGCCCCCAACAGCCTTTTTTTTCATAACACTTTAACCAGAGTGACGGGAGAGCGGCATTTCAGAAAACGTGCTTATCTCGGCGAGAAAAAGCGATTTCGGCAATAAAATTTAAAACGCGTGTAAAACATAAACCAAACGATGAAATTGGTTATTTCTTCATGTATAATGATCAACTCGATACTCCCTAGCCCCCAACAGCCTTTTTTTTCATAACACTTTAACCAGAGTGACGGGAGAGCGGCATTTCAGAAAACGTGCTTATCTCGGCGAGAAAAAGCGATTTCGGCAATAAAATTTAAAACGCGTGTAAAACATAAACCAAACGATGAAATTGGTTATTTCTTCATGTATAATGATCAACTCGATACTCCCTAGCCCCCAACAGCCTTTTTTTCATAACACTTTAACCAGAGTGACGGGAGAGCGGCATTTCAGAAAACGTGCTTATCTCGGCGAGAAAAAGCGATTTCGGCAATAAAATTTAAAACGCGTGTAAAACATAAACCAAACGATGAAATTGGTTATTTCTTCATGTATAATGATCAACTCGATACTCCCTAGCCCCCAACAGCCTTTTTTTTCATAACACTTTAACCAGAGTGACGGGAGAGCGGCATTTCAGAAAACGTGCTTATCTCGGCGAGAAAAAGCGATTTCGGCAATAAAATTTTAAACGCGTGTAAAACATAAACCAAACGATGAAATTGGTTATTTCTTCATGTATAATGATCAACTCGATACTCCCTAGCCCCCAACAGCCTTTTTTTTCATAACACTTTAACCAGAGTGACGGGAGAGCGGCATTTCAGAAAACGTGCTTATCTCGGCGAGAAAAAGCGATTTCGGCAATAAAATTTAAAACGCGTGTAAAACATAAACCAAACGATGAAATTGCTTATTTCTTCATGTATAATGATCAACTCGATACTCCCTAGCCCCCAACAGCCTTTTTTTTCATAACACTTTAACCAGAGTGACGGGAGAGCGGCATTTCAGAAAACGTGCTTATCTCGGCGAGAAAAAGCGATTTCGGCAATAAAATTTAAAACGCGTGTAAAACATAAACCAAACGATGAAATTGGTTATTTCTTCATGTATAATGATCAACTCGATACTCCCTAGCCCCCAACAGCCTTTTTTTTCATAACACTTTAACCAGAGTGACGGGAGAGCGGCATTTCAGAAAACGTGCTTATCTCGGCGAGAAAAAGCGATTTCGGCAATAAAATTTAAAACGCGTGTAAAACATAAACCAAACGATGAAATTGGTTATTTCTTCATGTATAATGATCAACTCGATACTCCCTAGCCCCCAACAGCCTTTTTTTTCATAACACTTTAACCAGAGTGACGGGAGAGCGGCATTTCAGAAAACGTGCTTATCTCGGCGAGAAAAAGCGATTTCGGCAATAAAATTTAAAACGCGTGTAAAACATAAACCAAACGATGAAATTGCTTATTTCTTCATGTATAATGATCAACTCGATACTCCCTAGCCCCCAACAGCCTTTTTTCTCATAACACTTTAACCAGAGTGACGGGAGAGCGGCATTTCAGAAAACGTGCTTATCTCGGCGAAAAAAAGCGATTTCGGCAATAAAATTTAAAACGCGTGTAAAACATAAACCAAACGATGAAATTGGTTATTTCTTCATGTATAATGATCAACTCGATACTCCCTAGCCCCCAACAGCCTTTTTTTTCATAACACTTTAACCAGAGTGACGGGAGAGCGGCATTTCAGAAAACGTGCTTATCTCGGCGAGAAAAAGCGATTTCGGCAATAAAATTTAAAATGCGTGTAAAACATAAACCAAACGATGAAATTGGTTATTTCTTCATGTATAATGATCAACTCGATACTCCCTAGCCCCCAACAGCCTTTTTTTTCATAACACTTTAACCAGAGTGACGGGAGAGCGGCATTTCAGAAAACGTGCTTATCTCGGCGAGAAAAAGCGATTTCGGCAATAAAATTTAAAACGCGTGTAAAACATAAACCAAACGATGAAATTGGTTATTTCTTCATGTATAATGATCAACTCGATACTCCCTAGCCCCCAACAGCCTTTTTTTTTCATAACACTTTAACCAGAGTGACGGGAGAGCGGCATTTCAGAAAACGTGCTTATCTCGGCGAGAAAAAGCGATTTCGGCAATAAAATTTAAAACGCGTGTAAAACATAAACCAAACGATGAAATTGGTTATTTCTTCATGTATAATGATCAACTCGATACTCCCTAGCCCCCAACAGCCTTTTTTTTCATAACACTTTAACCAGAGTGACGGGAGAGCGGCATTTCAGAAAACGTGCTTATCTCGGCGAGAAAAAGCGATTTCGGCAATAAAATTTAAAACGCGTGTAAAACATAAACCAAACGATGAAATTGCTTATTTCTTCATGTATAATGATCAACTCGATACTCCCTAGCCCCCAACAGCCTTTTTTCTCATAACACTTTAACCAGAGTGACGGGAGAGCGGCATTTCAGAAAACGTGCTTATCTCGGCGAAAAAAAGCGATTTCGGCAATAAAATTTAAAACGCGTGTAAAACATAAACCAAACGATGAAATTGGTTATTTCTTCATGTATAATGATCAACTCGATACTCCCTAGCCCCCAACAGCCTTTTTTTTCATAACACTTTAACCAGAGTGACGGGAGAGCGGCATTTCAGAAAACGTGCTTATCTCGGCGAGAAAAAGCGATTTCGGCAATAAAATTTAAAACGCGTGTAAAACATAAACCAAACGATGAAATTGGTTATTTCTTCATGTATAATGATCAACTCGATACTCCCTAGCCCCCAACAGCCTTTTTTTTCATAACACTTTAACCAGAGTGACGGGAGAGCGGCATTTCAGAAAACGTGCTTATCTCGGCGAGAAAAAGCGATTTCGGCAATAAAATTTAAAACGCGTGTAAAACATAAACCAAACGATGAAATTGGTTATTTCTTCATGTATAATGATCAACTCGATACTCCCTAGCCCCCAACAGCCTTTTTTTTCATAACACTTTAACCAGAGTGACGGGAGAGCGGCATTTCAGAAAACGTGCTTATCTCGGCGAGAAAAAGCGATTTCGGCAATAAAATTTAAAACGCGTGTAAAACATAAACCAAACGATGAAATTGGTTATTTCTTCATGTATAATGATCAACTCGATACTCCCTAGCCCCCAACAGCCTTTTTTTTCATAACACTTTAACCAGAGTGACGGGAGAGCGGCATTTCAGAAAACGTGCTTATCTCGGCGAGAAAAAGCGATTTCGGCAATAAAATTTAAAACGCGTGTAAAACATAAACCAAACGATGAAATTGGTTATTTCTTCATGTATAATGATCAACTCGATACTCCCTAGCCCCCAACAGCCTTTTTTTTCATAACACTTTAACCAGAGTGACGGGAGAGCGGCATTTCAGAAAACGTGCTTATCTCGGCGAGAAAAAGCGATTTCGGCAATAAAATTTAAAACGCGTGTAAAACATAAACCAAACGATGAAATTGGTTATTTCTTCATGTATAATGATCAACTCGATACTCCCTAGCCCCCAACAGCCTTTTTTTTCATAACACTTTAACCAGAGTGACGGGAGAGCGGCATTTCAGAAAACGTGCTTATCTCGGCGAGAAAAAGCGATTTCGGCAATAAAATTTAAAACGCGTGTAAAACATAAACCAAACGATGAAATTGCTTATTTCTTCATGTATAATGATCAACTCGATACTCCCTAGCCCCCAACAGCCTTTTTTTTCATAACACTTTAACCAGAGTGACGGGAGAGCGGCATTTCAGAAAACGTGCTTATCTCGGCGAGAAAAAGCGATTTCGGCAATAAAATTTAAAACGCGTGTAAAACATAAACCAAACGATGAAATTGGTTATTTCTTCATGTATAATGATCAACTCGATACTCCCTAGCCCCCAACAGCCTTTTTTTTCATAACACTTTAACCAGAGTGACGGGAGAGCGGCATTTCAGAAAACGTGCTTATCTCGGCGAGAAAAAGCGATTTCGGCAATAAAATTTAAAACGCGTGTAAAACATAAACCAAACGATGAAATTGGTTATTTCTTCATGTATAATGATCAACTCGATACTCCCTAGCCCCTGTTGGAATTTATCTTTCTAATTTAACTTGAACGCGAGTTACTAATCTGACTCCAATTTGAGACCTTACCCAACTGCCACTCATCCAACAATTTGCGCGCTCGTTCTGCAATAGAAAGGTATCAGGAAGCTGGCATTTTCACACACGAGTGGATTTATTCCTAACACACAAATCTAATCCATCACCTGGGTCTCGGGTCCCTCTCAATACACCTCTGTACGTCTCTGTTCCCACCAGCAGACGTACTCTACTTCCGAGTTGCCCAGCCATTAATTATACTACACAATATGCAAATGGCACATAAACAAAGGCATTCTGTCATTATTCTATTGGCTATGTGTACACTGCATTTAACTTTAGCTTGCTCTTATTGGTCTTTCTTCTTCTGCAGAATCATTTGCTCGCTCCTCCTGGTTGTAGTTTTCCATACAGGGTCCCCTAGTTGTTATCTCCCCGCTGCCCCTGGGTCATCTTGTACTCCTTGCTGCTCCTGCGTCATTGTTTAATCTGGAACATTTCATTCGTGCACATCCTTGCCCACATATCTTGTTTTGTCTCCATCGTCACACACTCAGCACTTTACAGATTCATACTCTCATACACAAGATGTCTAATGAACTACTTTAAGATCAAACTCTTATATTCCTTTAATCCCTCTCATGACCTCAGACCACTGAGGTCATCACTCACATACTCACATCCCGGAGGGCCACAGCTGTCTCCGCCTCCTGGGGGTCCTTCTGAGGGATCATCATGTACTGGCCACCCGGAGGGAGTGGCCCCAACGTGCGTTCAATTGTCTTAACAGTTAATGATCTGATACATGGAATACAGCAACATCCGCATAGCACCATAATAGCAGCAAACACAGCGATAGAAATCAGTACTGATGCAATCAAGCTTTTATATTTGCCAAAGACGTTTAACCAGTCAGAGTACCAACTGGTGTCCACACCTGAGTGCTCCTTCATTTTGTTACTTAGCGTGCGCAGACCCTCCAATGCCTTAGTGAGCCGACCGTCAGGAGACGTATTGTTGGGAATCAGAGTACAGCACTGATCCCCAAAAATACCACAGACTCCTCCTCTTTCCGCTAACACCATATCTAAACCTATTCTATTTTGGAATGCCATAAGAGACGTGGCTGCTAATTGCTCATGCACTGCCTGGAGTGCCGAGGTGGTGAAGTTCGCCAATCGTTGGACATTGTAGTGGACATAATTAATCCGGTCCACATTTTTGTTTACTGTAATGAGCAGGAAAATACTCTCCCATCCTGCCGCCACTTGATTCATCAATTTGTATTCATCAGGGACCCCTCTTGGAACTCCAATTGCATCTATGTACGTGGGGTCTCCTGCATTCAACCATTCTTGCATGTCCTTTTTCTTCCTCAAAAGGAAGGGGATTCTTCCCCACCGTCCAACGCCTTCCCAATTTATTCTGGACACGTCTAATGCTGTCACACTAATTGGCATGATCAGCGTTACTAGGGCGCACTTACCTGAGGCATTGGAGGGAAGCCTATCGTACAACACTTTTGCTCCACACCACAGCCAAACATCAGCACGAGCGAGAGGGATTCCTGCTGGCAAAGACACATTTTCATTACACCATGACTCCTGGATATTTCCAATCCCAGGGCCAGTCCCATTTAACTTTAGGCAGGTGAAATTTTGTTGTGCAACATGGGCGTCAAAAATGGGCTTTTTCTTCCCTGTGGGTGTACCAATGGCCAGTCCTGGTACCGTGGTTGATAATTGTCCAATTTATCTAACAAATCAGGCCACTGTTGAGTCCAGTTGAAAATTGTCCCCCAAGCTTTCACCTGTGACGGTTGTTTATACCTCAGATTTAGCAGTAGTTGTTGTGTCTGTGTCAGCGTCTTACCACCATCTTGCTCTGCTTCTTACCATACCGTTCCATTGCAGGACTGATACACCATCACTCGTTCTTCTTTCGCTCCATCACTTCTGAAAATAGTCAATAAAGTTAAACATTTGCATCGTCGTCGTCGTTGTTCAGACACTTTCGAGTCCGACTTGGATCCAATTCTCGCCATTGTCACATTCCCTCTCTTGACCTGCCTGTTCGGGCGGTCAACCTTTAAGCCCACCATTGGCAGGCACTGTGCCACTGTGTCCTCCAAACCTTTGTCTGCTTCCTTCGGCCCTCGATATTGAGGACGGCGGACCGGACTGGAGCAATCAACTTCCAATTGGATCGGCTGAACCGTATGACAAAAACCAACATCGAATGGACCCTGTGACCACAAGGTCTGTGGCATTTGATCCAGCATCGCCTGTGCAGACTCATGGTCCGTCTGTTCCCGCCCATGATGGCGGGCCAGGAAGACCAATTCAAGGTCTGACTCATCTACCATTTTTGCCATTATTCTGTAACTTTTGGTTGCGGCCGAATGCCACACATCTGAAATCTCAGTCATCATCCAGTCATGTTGTTGTGTTAATCGTTTCACCATGGGCCCCAATTGGCGGGGCTCATGGCCTGGCGACACAGCCAGTGACAGGCAAACCTTCCTCACTCATTTGATACCATTGCTCTTGCTTCGGCGACAACTATACATATGCTGCCACCCCCTCGGGGCCCACAAAGATGCATGGTGATTGTAATGTCCAATCATCTCCCTCAATTTCTTCAAACGCATCTCTATATATCTCATCTGATTCTCTATCATAATATAGAGTGCAATGCAATGGATCCACTGGGGGGTGGTACGGTGCCAATGCCTGGATCCATGGTTTCCACAGGAGGTACGTGGAGTAGACACCTCTCCCAAACGGAGTCTCAGGATTCAATCTCGCCTAGTAGATTCGTGCCGTTTCTGGTACTGTGGGGAGTGGTGCCATCAACCACTGACCCTGAGGTGTCACAGGCTGGGAGCATTCCAGAACCTGTCCGTCAGGAAATGTCACTGTAAGTCCCTTCTCGCCGCACAGAATCTGGGCTCTCAATGCTGACATGTCTCTGCCCATCAAGTTGATGGGTGTGTCCATTGCATGAACATATGAATGATATAGTTTCTGTCCGGTGTTTGTGATTTCCGTTTTCAATGGTCGAGTGAAGGGCAGAGTCTGAGGACGTCCCGAGAAGCCGACCAACGTTGTAACTCGTTTCGACAACGCTGTACTTGGCCGTGGCATGTTGATCGATGAATGTGTTGCTCCAGTGTCCATCAACATCTGGACCGGAGTGTCTGCCACTGTCAACCGAAGCATTGGCTCTGCCTGGCCTGTGCTTCCCGAGCTTCCCAGGCCCCACTATTCGTCCGGGCCGTACCACGGGTCGGCTTGGTAATACTGCCCATGTGGATTCGGCTGTGGCCCCGGGCGGGGCTGCTGTGGTCCACTTTGGTGTGGTGGCCCTGCTTGCTGGTTCTGCTGCTCCACCCCTGCTGGTGGTGGGTTGCCATTACAATCTCGCGCCCAGTGATCAGGGGCCCCGCAGTTGAAGCAAGTCCCTGGAGCGAACCAATTCCGCCCCAGTCCTGGGAGGGCGCCTTAACCTCGCCCTCTGTATCCACCACGGAACCCTTGGCCTCAGCCCCGTCCAGCCCCCACTGGAGTCTGATACATCTGTTTTTGTTTAACCTTTTCTTGTTTTGCCTCACCATGCAACTTTGCCAACTGTAATTTAACCAAACTAGTCGCCAGAGCGTCAGTTTCCTTTTGATCTTTATTTGCTTTTTCCATGTAGATGCGGCAATGGTGTATCAAATGCCTCTTGAATCTCGGTTCCGGACAGACCAAAATGTCCGGATCAACTCTCATAATCGCTTGCACCTCATTTGGGAGGCCGTTCAGCATCGCCGTCCTGAACATCATTTTAGCTTCAGGGTAGTTGCCTGGGTGTTTACCTGTGGTCTCAATCCACATTCATTTTAAAGATATTAATTTCATTCTTTAACATCTACATTGGTTGTTGACAAAGTACACAAATAAACAACATACTTTCTCCATGGCCAGATGCATGCAACACAGTAGCTCACCCTGCAAAGGCCAAATAGATCTTTTTAAATCAACACAATGCAGCATAATTTTGGGAGTGTTCTATATAAATTGCCAACTAATCTCTCATCTCTTCTCACAAATACCATATTGTTAAAGTTAACAAAACCGCAACCCTGATGGCCACCTAACATGCAATAACGTATTACTACATACGATTACATTATCATTTAATTTGACACATCTTTCCAAATTGCTTTTGTTTTGCGTTGCAAATCAGATAGACTACAGTCTAATAAATTCTTTTTATTTACCTATTTTAGCCAATTTCATCCTTTTAACACATAACACTGACAGCACACAGACAACACAAAAAACAGCAAAGACACAGCTCACAAACAATAAAAACAAATAATGCTGCGCTAACGTCATAGAGGATGACGTTTTGGTTATATTTTTTCATCAGTGCCTTTTATCCTTTATGCAAATGTGCATCACTCTTCTTCAAACCTTCTCTGAAAAACTCACACTTTCTCTGCCTCACCCGAGAGGGGGGACGTGGCATCAATGTTGATTGCCCACAGGCTGGCCTTTTCCTGCAACAATCATGATGCCGGCCCACCACACACACACGAGCATAGCACAGACCCATGACTACGCGCAAGCGCAGGCACGCTCCTCAATCTCACCCTCTCAAAGGGCAGGCCTACTTTACTGTTCCCCTTCATCATGTTCACATTCAACATCTTTCACTGTCTTCTACACAACATTTGTTGTCTATTATTCTCATCCTATCAGGCCACCTTTCTAGTCACTTTCTGTCACACACTTTATAGTCTCTACTGCCACACCTCGATCATCTTAGTTTCTCCAACCAACTTAAACATACTCATCGTCTACTTCTCAACTTCCCTATTATCGCTCAACAGGCTCCTGAACATTCTCCATGACTAATTTCTTCCATAGGACACACATCTCACTCACACACCCACGTATACACACACACACACACACTCATTCATGAGGATCCTGTGCGCGCACACGCACGCACACACACCCTACACACACGTTTGGCGCACAACATAAAAGACCACAAAGAGCACACTAAGAACACCTTTTTGCTCATCTTACTTGTCTGATTTATTCTCTATTTTACTTTTAGACGCTATTTGTAATTCTTTTCCTTTTATTTTGCAAATTTTAACTTCAGTGTTTCTCTCTTACTTTTTCCTTTAACGCGAATATCTCCTGTACATTTAAGATAATTTCCGTTTCTTCTTTTTTTTTTTTTTTTTTTTCTCAGCCAGGTTCCCATTCTGTTACATGGGTTTGATCCGTTTATCTAGATTTTTATTTCGATCAGGATCCTGCCTTTCACTTATTTCTTACTTTTTCTTCCATTAATTTGAAGGGACATAAAACATAAACCAAACGATGAAATTGGTTATTTCTTCATGTATAATGATCAACTCGATACTCCCTAGCCCCCAACAGCCTTTTTTTTCATAACACTTTAACCAGAGTGACGGGAGAGCGGCATTTCAGAAAACGTGCTTATCTCGGCGAGAAAAAGCGAGTTCGGCAATAAAATTTAAAACGCGTGTAAAACATAAACCAAACGATGAAATTGGTTATTTCTTCATGTATAATGATCAACTCGATACTCCCTAGCCCCCAACAGCCTTTTTTTTCATAACACTTTAACCAGAGTGACGGGAGAGCGGCATTTCAGAAAACGTGCTTATCTCGGCGAGAAAAAGCGATTTCGGCAATAAAATTTTAAACGCGTGTAAAACATAAACCAAACGATGAAATTGGTTATTTCTTCATGTATAATGATCAACTCGATACTCCCTAGCCCCCAACAGCCTTTTTTTTCATAACACTTTAACCAGAGTGACGGGAGAGCGGCATTTCAGAAAACGTGCTTATCTCGGCGAGAAAAAGCGATTTCGGCAATAAAATTTAAAACGCGTGTAAAACATAAACCAAACGATGAAATTGGTTATTTCTTCATGTATAATGATCAACTCGATACTCCCTAGCCCCCAACAGCCTTTTTTTTCATAACACTTTAACCAGAGTGACGGGAGAGCGGCATTTCAGAAAACGTGCTTATCTCGGCGAGAAAAAGCGATTTCGGCAATAAAATTTAAAACGCGTGTAAAACATAAACCAAACGATGAAATTGGTTATTTCTTCATGTATAATGATCAACTCGATACTCCCTAGCCCCCAACAGCCTTTTTTTTCATAACACTTTAACCAGAGTGACGGGAGAGCGGCATTTCAGAAAACGTGCTTATCTCGGCGAGAAAAAGCGATTTCGGCAATAAAATTTAAAACGCGTGTAAAACATAAACCAAACGATGAAATTGGTTATTTCTTCATGTATAATGATCAACTCGATACTCCCTAGCCCCCAACAGCCTTTTTTTTCATAACACTTTAACCAGAGTGACGGGAGAGCGGCATTTTAGAAAACGTGCTTATCTCGGCGAGAAAAAGCGATTTCGGCAATAAAATTTAAAACGCGTGTAAAACATAAACCAAACGATGAAATTGGTTATTTCTTCATGTATAATGATCAACTCGATACTCCCTAGCCCCCAACAGCCTTTTTTTTCATAACACTTTAACCAGAGTGACGGGAGAGCGGCATTTCAGAAAACGTGCTTATCTCGGCGAGAAAAAGCGATTTCGGCAATAAAATTTAAAACGCGTGTAAAACATAAACCAAACGATGAAATTGGTTATTTCTTCATGTATAATGATCAACTCGATACTCCCTAGCCCCCAACAGCCTTTTTTTTCATAACACTTTAACCAGAGTGACGGGAGAGCGGCATTTCAGAAAACGTGCTTATCTCGGCGAGAAAAAGCTATTTCGGCAATAAAATTTAAAACGCGTGTAAAACATAAACCAAACGATGAAATTGGTTATTTCTTCATGTATAATGATCAACTCGATACTCCCTAGCCCCCAACAGCCTTTTTTTTCATAACACTTTAACCAGAGTGACGGGAGAGCGGCATTTCAGAAAACGTGCTTATCTCGGCGAGAAAAAGCGATTTCGGCAATAAAATTTAAAACGCGTGTAAAACATAAACCAAACGATGAAATTGGTTATTTCTTCATGTATAATGATCAACTCGATACTCCCTAGCCCCCAACAGCCTTTTTTTTCATAACACTTTAACCAGAGTGACGGGAGAGCGGCATTTCAGAAAACGTGCTTATCTCGGCGAGAAAAAGCGATTTCGGCAATAAAATTTAAAACGCGTGTAAAACATAAACCAAACGATGAAATTGCTTATTTCTTCATGTATAATGATCAACTCAATACTCCCTAGCCCCCAACAGCCTTTTTTTTCATAACACTTTAACCAGAGTGACGGGAGAACGGCATTTCAGAAAACGTGCTTATCTCGGCGAGAAAAAGCGATTTCGGCAATAAAATTTAAAACGCGTGTAAAACATAAACCAAACGATGAAATTGGTTATTTCTTCATGTATAATGATCAACTCGATACTCCCTAGCCCCCAACAGCCTTTTTTTTCATAACACTTTAACCAGAGTGACGGGAGAGCGGCATTTCAGAAAACGTGCTTATCTCGGCGAGAAAAAGCGATTTCGGCAATAAAATTTAAAACGCGTGTAAAACATAAACCAAACGATGAAATTGGTTATTTCTTCATGTATAATGATCAACTCGATACTCCCTAGCCCCCAACAGCCTTTTTTTTTCATAACACTTTAACCAGAGTGACGGGAGAGCGGCATTTCAGAAAACGTGCTTATCTCGGCGAGAAAAAGCGATTTCGGCAATAAAATTTAAAACGCGTGTAAAACATAAACCAAACGATGAAATTGGTTATTTCTTCATGTATAATGATCAACTCGATACTCCCTAGCCCCCAACAGCCTTTTTTTTCATAACACTTTAACCAGAGTGACGGGAGAGCGGCATTTCAGAAAACGTGCTTATCTCGGCGAGAAAAAGCGATTTCGGCAATAAAATTTAAAACGCGTGTAAAACATAAACCAAACGATGAAATTGCTTATTTCTTCATGTATAATGATCAACTCGATACTCCCTAGCCCCCAACAGCCTTTTTTCTCATAACACTTTAACCAGAGTGACGGGAGAGCGGCATTTCAGAAAACGTGCTTATCTCGGCGAAAAAAAGCGATTTCGGCAATAAAATTTAAAACGCGTGTAAAACATAAACCAAACGATGAAATTGGTTATTTCTTCATGTATAATGATCAACTCGATACTCCCTAGCCCCCAACAGCCTTTTTTTTCATAACACTTTAACCAGAGTGACGGGAGAGCGGCATTTCAGAAAACGTGCTTATCTCGGCGAGAAAAAGCGATTTCGGCAATAAAATTTAAAACGCGTGTAAAACATAAACCAAACGATGAAATTGGTTATTTCTTCATGTATAATGATCAAGTCGATACTCCCTAGCCCCCAACAGCCTTTTTTTTCATAACACTTTAACCAGAGTGACGGGAGAGCGGCATTTCAGAAAACGTGCTTATCTCGGCGAGAAAAAGCGATTTCGGCAATAAAATTTAAAACGCGTGTAAAACATAAACCAAACGATGAAATTGCTTATTTCTTCATGTATAATGATCAACTCGATACTCCCTAGCCCCCAACAGCCTTTTTTTTTCATAACACTTTAACCAGAGTGACGGGAGAGCGGCATTTCAGAAAACGTGCTTATCTCGGCGAGAAAAAGCGATTTCGGCAATAAAATTTAAAACGCGTGTAAAACATAAACCAAACGATGAAATTGGTTATTTCTTCATGTATAATGATCAACTCGATACTCCCTAGCCCCCAACAGCCTTTTTTTTCATAACACTTTAACCAGAGTGACGGGAGAGCGGCATTTCAGAAAACGTGCTTATCTCGGCGAGAAAAAGCGATTTCGGCAATAAAATTTAAAACGCGTGTAAAACATAAACCAAACGATGAAATTGCTTATTTCTTCATGTATAATGATCAACTCGATACTCCCTAGCCCCCAACAGCCTTTTTTTTCATAACACTTTAACCAGAGTGACGGGAGAGCGGCATTTCAGAAAACGTGCTTATCTCGGCGAGAAAAAGCGATTTCGGCAATAAAATTTAAAACGCGTGTAAAACATAAACCAAACGATGAAATTGGTTATTTCTTCATGTATAATGATCAACTCGATAATCCCTAGCCCCCAACAGCCTTTTTTTTTTTTCATAACACTAAAGTGTTAGAAAAGGCATGAAAAGGCACTGTATGCAAATTAGTCGTAGACAGAGATTTGATTGGGGGAGGGGCGTACACAACAATGATTGTGCTTTTAGAAATCTACTACTACTGAACACAGTTGGCGATAGCCCTTTCAGTATTTGAAATCATTTGGTTTTTTTGCGGGTACGGGCCTGGTGGGCTGCTCATGATGATGTCATTGGGGTTGGAAAGATGAGACTTGTCCATACTTGCACCATTTAAATAAAATTTAAAACGCGTGTAAAACATAAACCAAACGATGAAATTGGTTATTTCTTCATGTATAATGATCAACTCGATACTCCCTAGCCCCCAACAGCCTTTTTTTTCATAACACTTTCACCAGAGTGACGGGAGAGCGGCATTTCAGAAAACGTGCTTATCTCGGCGAGAAAAAGCGATTTCGGCAATAAAATTTAAAACGCGTGTAAAACATAAACCAAACGATGAAATTGGTTATTTCTTCATGTATAATGATCAACTCGATACTCCCTAGCCCCCAACAGCCTTTTTTTTCATAACACTTTAACCAGAGTGACGGGAGAGCGGCATTTCAGAAAACGTGCTTATCTCGGCGAGAAAAAGCGATTTCGGCAATAAAATTTAAAACGCGTGTAAAACATAAACCAAACGATGAAATTGCTTATTTCTTCATGTATAATGATCAACTCAATACTCCCTAGCCCCCAACAGCCTTTTTTTTCATAACACTTTAACCAGAGTGACGGGAGAACGGCATTTCAGAAAACGTGCTTATCTCGGCGAGAAAAAGCGATTTCGGCAATAAAATTTAAAACGCGTGTAAAACATAAACCAAACGATGAAATTGGTTATTTCTTCATGTATAATGATCAACTCGATACTCCCTAGCCCCCAACAGCCTTTTTTTTCATAACACTTTAACCAGAGTGACGGGAGAGCGGCATTTCAGAAAACGTGCTTATCTCGGCGAGAAAAAGCGATTTCGGCAATAAAATTTAAAACGCGTGTAAAACATAAACCAAACGATGAAATTGGTTATTTCTTCATGTATAATGATCAACTCGATACTCCCTAGCCCCCAACAGCCTTTTTTTTCATAACACTTTAACCAGAGTGACGGGAGAGCGGCATTTCAGAAAACGTGCTTATCTCGGCGAGAAAAAGCGATTTCGGCAATAAAATTTAAAACGCGTATAAAACATAAACCAAACGATGAAATTGGTTATTTCTTCATGTATAATGATCAACTCGATACTCCCTAGCCCCCAACAGCCTTTTTTTTCATAACACTTTAACCAGAGTGACGGGAGAGCGGCATTTCAGAAAACGTGCTTATCTCGGCGAGAAAAAGCGATTTCGGCAATAAAATTTAAAACGCGTGTAAAACATAAACCAAACGATGAAATTGGTTATTTCTTCATGTATAATGATCAACTCGATACTCCCTAGCCCCCAACAGCCTTTTTTTTCATAACACTTTAACCAGAGTGACGGGAGAGCGGCATTTCAGAAAACGTGCTTATCTCGGCGAGAAAAAGCGATTTCGGCAATAAAATTTAAAACGCGTGTAAAACATAAACCAAACGATGAAATTGCTTATTTCTTCATGTATAATGATCAACTCGATACTCCCTAGCCCCCAACAGCCTTTTTTTTCATAACACTTTAACCAGAGTGACGGGAGAGCGGCATTTCAGAAAACGTGCTTATCTCGGCGAGAAAAAGCGATTTCGGCAATAAAATTTAAAACGCGTGTAAAACATAAACCAAACGATGAAATTGGTTATTTCTTCATGTATAATGATCAACTCGATACTCCCTAGCCCCCAACAGCCTTTTTTTTCATAACACTTTAACCAGAGTGACGGGAGAGCGGCATTTCAGAAAACGTGCTTATCTCGGCGAGAAAAAGCGATTTCGGCAATAAAATTTAAAACGCGTGCAAAACATAAACCAAACGATGAAATTGGTTATTTCTTCATGTATAATGATCAACTCGATACTCCCTATCCCCCAACAGCCTTTTTTTTCATAACACTTTAACCAGAGTGACGGGAGAGCGGCATTTCAGAAAACGTGCTTATCTCGGCGAGAAAAAGCGATTTCGGCAATAAAATTTAAAACGCGTGTAAAACATAAACCAAACGATGAAATTGGTTATTTCTTCATGTATAATGATCAACTCGATACTCCCTAGCCCCCAACAGCCTTTTTTTTCATAACACTTTAACCAGAGTGACGGGAGAGCGGCATTTCAGAAAACGTGCTTATCTCGGCGAGAAAAAGCGATTTCGGCAATAAAATTTAAAACGCGTGTAAAACATAAACCAAACGATGAAATTGGTTATTTCTTCATGTATAATGATCAACTCGATACTCCCTAGCCCCCAACAGCCTTTTTTTTCATAACACTTTAACCAGAGTGACGGGAGAGCGGCATTTCAGAAAACGTGCTTATCTCGGCGAGAAAAAGCGATTTCGGCAATAAAATTTAAAACGCGTGTAAAACATAAACCAAACGATGAAATTGGTTATTTCTTCATGTATAATGATCAACTCGATACTCCCTAGCCCCCAACAGCCTTTTTTTTCATAACACTTTAACCAGAGTGACGGGAGAGCGGCATTTCAGAAAACGTGCTTATCTCGGCGAGAAAAAGCGATTTCGGCAATAAAATTTAAAACGCGTGTAAAACATAAACCAAACGATGAAATTGGTTATTTCTTCATGTATAATGATCAACTCGATACTCCCTAGCCCCCAACAGCCTTTTTTTTCATAACACTTTAACCAGAGTGACGGGAGAGCGGCATTTCAGAAAACGTGCTTATCTCGGCGAGAAAAAGCGATTTCGGCAATAAAATTTAAAACGCGTGTAAAACATAAACCAAACGATGAAATTGCTTATTTCTTCATGTATAATGATCAACTCGATACTCCCTAGCCCCCAACAGCCTTTTTTTTCATAACACTTTAACCAGAGTGACGGGAGAGCGGCATTTCAGAAAACGTGCTTATCTCGGCGAGATAAAAAGCGATTTCGGCAATAAAATTTAAAACGCGTGTAAAACATAAACCAAACGATGAAATTGGTTATTTCTTCATGTATAATGATCAACTCGAGTCGAGCTCCAGGGAGAGAGGCTGATTTTTCGCTTTTTGAGGCCGACCGACGAACCGGCGCGGGGCGGACTCAAAAGCCCGCAGAGCCGTAGGCACTTAGAAAAGTTTCGCCTTTGGCTGTGAGCTCCAGGGGGAGAGGCTGGTTTTGCGTTATTTTAGGCCGGCTGGAGAACCGGCGCGGGTCGGACGCACAATCCCCGCAGAGCCGTGGGCACTTAGAAAATTTTTGCCAAGTTGGCTCTGATCGCCTGGTACCTAATATGGAAGTATAGAGGCCGACTTTCGGGCAAGATCACGCCGCGTTAGGCTTCCAGGACCCCGGCTAAGCAATTTTACCGGGCCGCCCGGTTCTTTTTTTGAACCAGCCCGGTTCTTTTTACACTTCCAGCTGGAGCTCAGCAGCGGCTTTTTGCGCAAGATCACGCCGGGTTAGGCTTCCAGGACCTCGGCTAAGCAATTCTACCGGGCCGCCCGGTTCTTTTTTTGAACCAGCCCGGTTCTTTTTACACTTCCAGCTGGAGCTCACGAGCGGCTTTTTGGACAAGATCACGCCGTGTTAGGCTTCCAGAGCCCCGGCTAAGCAATTTTACCGGCCCGCCCGGTTCTTTTTTTTAACCAGCCCGGTTCTTTTTACACTTCCAGCTGGAGCTCAGCAGCGGGTTTTTGGACAAGATCACGCCGTGTTAGGCTTCCAGAGCCCCGGCTAAGCAATTTTACAGGGTCGCCCGGTTCATTTTTTTAACCAGCCCGGTTTTTTTTACACTTCCAGCTGGAGCTCAGCAGCGGCTTTTTGCACAGTATCACGCCGGGTTAGGCTTCCAGAGCCCCGGCTAAGCAATTTTACCGGGCCGCCCGGTTCTTTTTTTTTAACCAGCCCGGTTCTTTTTACACTTCCAGCTGGAGCTCAGCAGCGGCTTTTTGGACAAGATCACGCCGTGTTAGGCTTCCAGAGCCCCGGCTAAGCAATTTTACCGGGTCGCCCGGTTCTTTTTTTTAACCAGCCCGGTTCTTTTTACACTTCCAGCTGGAGCTCAGCAGCGGCTTTTTGGACAAGATCACGCCGTGTTAGGCTTCCAGAGCCCCGGCTAAGCAATTTTACCGGGTCGCCCGGTTCTTTTTTTAACCAGCCCGGTTCTTTTTACACTTCCAGCTGGAGCTCAGCATCGTGTAAAACATAAACCAAACGATGAAATTGGTTATTTCTTCATGTATAATGATCAACTCGATACTCCCTAGCCCCCAACAGCCTTTTTTTTCATAACACTTTAACCAGAGTGACGGGAGAGCGGCATTTCAGAAAACGTGCTTATCTCGGCGAGAAAAAGCGATTTCGGCAATAAAATTTAAAACGCGTGTAAAACATAAACCAAACGATGAAATTGGTTATTTCTTCATGTATAATGATCAACTCGATACTCCCTAGCCCCCAACAGCCTTTTTTTTCATAACACTTTAACCAGAGTGACGGGAGAGCGGCATTTCAGAAAACGTGCTTATCTCGGCGAGAAAAAGCGATTTCGGCAATAAAATTTAAAACGCGTGTAAAACATAAACCAAACGATGAAATTGGTTATTTCTTCATGTATAATGATCAACTCGATACTCCCTAGCCCCCAACAGCCTTTTTTTTCATAACACTTTAACCAGAGTGACGGGAGAGCGGCATTTCAGAAAACGTGCTTATCTCGGCGAGAAAAAGCGATTTCGGCAATAAAATTTAAAACGCGTGTAAAACATAAACCAAACGATGAAATTGGTTATTTCTTCATGTATAATGATCAACTCGATACTCCCTAGCCCCCAACAGCCTTTTTTTTCATAACACTTTAACCAGAGTGACGGGAGAGCGGCATTTCAGAAAACGTGCTTATCTCGGCGAGAAAAAGCGATTTCGGCAATAAAATTTAAAACGCGTGTAAAACATAAACCAAACGATGAAATTGGTTATTTCTTCATGTATAATGATCAACTCGATACTCCCTAGCCCCCAACAGCCTTTTTTTTCATAACACTTTAACCAGAGTGACGGGAGAGCGGCATTTCAGAAAACGTGCTTATCTCGGCGAGAAAAAGCGATTTCGGCAATAAAATTTAAAACGCGTGTAAAACATAAACCAAACGATGAAATTGGTTATTTCTTCATGTATAATGATCAACTCGATACTCCCTAGCCCCCAACAGCCTTTTTTTTCATAACACTTTAACCAGAGTGACGGGAGAGCGGCATTTCAGAAAACGTGCTTATCTCGGCGAGAAAAAGCGATTTCGGCAATAAAATTTAAAACGCGTGTAAAACATAAACCAAACGATGAAATTGGTTATTTCTTCATGTATAATGATCAACTCGATACTCCCTAGCCCCCAACAGCCTTTTTTTTCATAACACTTTAACCAGAGTGACGGGAGAGCGGCATTTCAGAAAACGTGCTTATCTCGGCGAGAAAAAGCGATTTCGGCAATAAAATTTAAAACGCGTGTAAAACATAAACCAAACGATGAAATTGGTTATTTCTTCATGTATAATGATCAACTCGATACTCCCTAGCCCCCAACAGCCTTTTTTTTCATAACACTTTAACCAGAGTGACGGGAGAGCGGCATTTCAGAAAACGTGCTTATCTCGGCGAGAAAAAGCGATTTCGGCAATAAAATTTAAAACGCGTGTAAAACATAAACCAAACGATGAAATTGGTTATTTCTTCATGTATAATGATCAACTCGATACTCCCTAGCCCCCAACAGCCTTTTTTTTCATAACACTTTAACCAGAGTGACGGGAGAGCGGCATTTCAGAAAACGTGCTTATCTCGGCGAGAAAAAGCGATTTCGGCAATAAAATTTAAAACGCGTAGTAAAACATAAACCAAACGATGAAATTGGTTATTTCTTCATGTATAATGATCAACTCGATACTCCCTAGCCCCCAACAGCCTTTTTTTTCATAACACTTTAACCAGAGTGACGGGAGAGCGGCATTTCAGAAAACGTGCTTATCTCGGCGAGAAAAAGCGATTTCGGCAATAAAATTTAAAACGCGTGTAAAACATAAACCAAACGATGAAATTGGTTATTTCTTCATGTATAATGATCAACTCGATACTCCCTAGCCCCCAACAGCCTTTTTTTTCATAACACTTTAACCAGAGTGACGGGAGAGCGGCATTTCAGAAAACGTGCTTATCTCGGCGAGAAAAAGCGATTTCGGCAATAAAATTTAAAACGCGTGTAAAACATAAACCAAACGATGAAATTGGTTATTTCTTCATGTATAATGATCAACTCGATACTCCCTAGCCCCCAACAGCCTTTTTTTTCATAACACTTTAACCAGAGTGACGGGAGAGCGGCATTTCAGAAAACGTGCTTATCTCGGCGAGAAAAAGCGATTTCGGCAATAAAATTTAAAACGCGTGTAAAACATAAACCAAACGATGAAATTGGTTATTTCTTCATGTATAATGATCAACTCGATACTCCCTAGCCCCCAACAGCCTTTTTTTTCATAACACTTTAACCAGAGTGACGGGAGAGCGGCATTTCAGAAAACGTGCTTATCTCGGCGAGAAAAAGCGATTTCGGCAATAAAATTTAAAACGCGTGTAAAACATAAACCAAACGATGAAATTGGTTATTTCTTCATGTATAATGATCAACTCGATACTCCCTAGCCCCCAACAGCCTTTTTTTTCATAACACTTTAACCAGAGTGACGGGAGAGCGGCATTTCAGAAAACGTGCTTATCTCGGCGAGAAAAAGCGATTTCGGCAATAAAATTTAAAACGCGTGTAAAACATAAACCAAACGATGAAATTGGTTATTTCTTCATGTATAATGATCAACTCGATACTCCCTAGCCCCCAACAGCCTTTTTTTTCATAACACTTTAACCAGAGTGACGGGAGAGCGGCATTTCAGAAAACGTGCTTATCTCGGCGAGAAAAAGCGATTTCGGCAATAAAATTTAAAACGCGTGTAAAACATAAACCAAACGATGAAATTGGTTATTTCTTCATGTATAATGATCAACTCGATACTCCCTAGCCCCCAACAGCCTTTTTTTTCATAACACTTTAACCAGAGTGACGGGAGAGCGGCATTTCAGAAAACGTGCTTATCTCGGCGAGAAAAAGCGATTTCGGCAATAAAATTTAAAACGCGTGTAAAACATAAACCAAACGATGAAATTGGTTATTTCTTCATGTATAATGATCAACTCGATACTCCCTAGCCCCCAACAGCCTTTTTTTTCATAACACTTTAACCAGAGTGACGGGAGAGCGGCATTTCAGAAAACGTGCTTATCTCGGCGAGAAAAAGCGATTTCGGCAATAAAATTTAAAACGCGTGTAAAACATAAACCAAACGATGAAATTGGTTATTTCTTCATGTATAATGATCAACTCGATACTCCCTAGCCCCCAACAGCCTTTTTTTTCATAACACTTTAACCAGAGTGACGGGAGAGCGGCATTTCAGAAAACGTGCTTATCTCGGCGAGAAAAAGCGATTTCGGCAATAAAATTTAAAACGCGTGTAAAACATAAACCAAACGATGAAATTGGTTATTTCTTCATGTATAATGATCAACTCGATACTCCCTAGCCCCCAACAGCCTTTTTTTTTCATAACACTTTAACCAGAGTGACGGGAGAGCGGCATTTCAGAAAACGTGCTTATCTCGGCGAGAAAAAGCGATTTCGGCAATAAAATTTAAAACGCGTGTAAAACATAAACCAAACGATGAAATTGGTTATTTCTTCATGTATAATGATCAACTCGATACTCCCTAGCCCCCAACAGCCTTTTTTTTCATAACACTTTAACCAGAGTGACGGGAGAGCGGCATTTCAGAAAACGTGCTTATCTCGGCGAGAAAAAGCGATTTCGGCAATAAAATTTAAAACGCGTGTAAAACATAAACCAAACGATGAAATTGGTTATTTCTTCATGTATAATGATCAACTCGATACTCCCTAGCCCCCAACAGCCTTTTTTTTCATAACACTTTAACCAGAGTGACGGGAGAGCGGCATTTCAGAAAACGTGCTTATCTCGGCGAGAAAAAGCGATTTCGGCAATAAAATTTAAAACGCGTGTAAAACATAAACCAAACGATGAAATTGGTTATTTCTTCATGTATAATGATCAACTCGATACTCCCTAGCCCCCAACAGCCTTTTTTTTCATAACACTTTAACCAGAGTGACGGGAGAGCGGCATTTCAGAAAACGTGCTTATCTCGGCGAGAAAAAGCGATTTCGGCAATAAAATTTAAAACGCGTGTAAAACATAAACCAAACGATGAAATTGGTTATTTCTTCATGTATAATGATCAACTCGATACTCCCTAGCCCCCAACAGCCTTTTTTTTCATAACACTTTAACCAGAGTGACGGGAGAGCGGCATTTCAGAAAACGTGCTTATCTCGGCGAGAAAAAGCGATTTCGGCAATAAAATTTAAAACGCGTGTAAAACATAAACCAAACGATGAAATTGGTTATTTCTTCATGTATAATGATCAACTCGATACTCCCTAGCCCCCAACAGCCTTTTTTTTCATAACACTTTAACCAGAGTGACGGGAGAGCGGCATTTCAGAAAACGTGCTTATCTCGGCGAGAAAAAGCGATTTCGGCAATAAAATTTAAAACGCGTGTAAAACATAAACCAAACGATGAAATTGGTTATTTCTTCATGTATAATGATCAACTCGATACTCCCTAGCCCCCAACAGCCTTTTTTTTCATAACACTTTAACCAGAGTGACGGGAGAGCGGCATTTCAGAAAACGTGCTTATCTCGGCGAGAAAAAGCGATTTCGGCAATAAAATTTAAAACGCGTGTAAAACATAAACCAAACGATGAAATTGGTTATTTCTTCATGTATAATGATCAACTCGATACTCCCTAGCCCCCAACAGCCTTTTTTTTCATAACACTTTAACCAGAGTGACGGGAGAGCGGCATTTCAGAAAACGTGCTTATCTCGGCGAGAAAAAGCGATTTCGGCAATAAAATTAAAAACGCGTGTAAAACATAAACCAAACGATGAAATTGGTTATTTCTTCATGTATAATGATCAACTCGATACTCCCTAGCCCCCAACAGCCTTTTTTTTCATAACACTTTAACCAGAGTGACGGGAGAGCGGCATTTCAGAAAACGTGCTTATCTCGGCGAGAAAAAGCGATTTCGGCAATAAAATTTAAAACGCGTGTAAAACATAAACCAAACGATGAAATTGGTTATTTCTTCATGTATAATGATCAACTCGATACTCCCTAGCCCCCAACAGCCTTTTTTTTCATAACACTTTAACCAGAGTGACGGGAGAGCGGCATTTCAGAAAACGTGCTTATCTCGGCGAGAAAAAGCGATTTCGGCAATAAAATTTAAAACGCGTGTAAAACATAAACCAAACGATGAATTTGGTTATTTCTTCATGTATAATGATCAACTCGATACTCCCTAGCCCCCAACAGCCTTTTTTTTCATAACACTTTAACCAGAGTGACGGGAGAGCGGCATTTCAGAAAACGTGCTTATCTCGGCGAGAAAAAGCGATTTCGGCAATAAAATTTAAAACGCGTGTAAAACATAAACCAAACGATAAAATTGGTTATTTCTTCATGTATAATGATCAACTCGATACTCCCTAGCCCCCAACAGCCTTTTTTTTTCATAACACTTTAACCAGAGTGACGGGAGAGCGGAATTTCAGAAAACGTGCTTATCTCGGCAAAAAAAAAGCGATTTCGGCAATAAAATTTAAAACGCGTGTAAAACTTAAACCAAACGATGAAATTGGTTATTTCTTCATGTATAATGATCAACTCGATACTCCCTAGCCCCCAACAGCCTTTTTTTTCATGACACTTTAACCAGAGTGACGGGAGAGCGGCATTTCAGAAAACGTGCTTATCTCGGCGAGAAAAAGCGATTTCGGCAATAAACTTTAAAACGCGTGTAAAACATAAACCAAACGATGAAATTGGTTATTTCTTCATGTATAATGATCAACTCGATACTCCCTAGCCCCCAACAGTCTTTTTTTTTCATAACACTTTAACCAGAGTGACGGGAGAGCGGCATTTCAGAAAACGTGCTTATCTCGGCGAGAAAAAGCGATTTCGGCAATAAAATTTAAAACGCGTGTAAAACATAAACCAAACGATGAAATTGGTTATTTCTTCATGTATAATGATGAACTCGATACTCCCTAGCCCCCAACAGCCTTTTTTTTCATAACACTTTAACCAGAGTGACGGGAGAGCGGCATTTCAGAAAACGTGCTTATCTCGGCGAGAAAAAGCGATTTCGGCAATAAAATTTAAAACGCGTGTAAAACATAAACCAAACGATGAAATTGGTTATTTCTTCATGTATAATGATCAACTCGAGTCGAGCTCCAGGGAGAGAGGCTGATTTTTCGCTTTTTGAGGCCGACCGACGAACCGGCGCGGGGCGGACTCAAAAGCCCGCAGAGCCGTAGGCACTTAGAAAAGTTTCGCCTTTGGCTGTGAGCTCCAGGGGGAGAGGCTGGTTTTGCGTTATTTCAGGCCGGCTGGAGA
This sequence comes from Syngnathus leptorhynchus, assembly GCF_054491065.1. Classification (NCBI taxonomy): domain Eukaryota; kingdom Metazoa; phylum Chordata; class Actinopteri; order Syngnathiformes; family Syngnathidae; genus Syngnathus; species Syngnathus leptorhynchus. The sequence goes on along the minus strand of NW_028232134.1, from coordinate 119,969 downwards.
ACCGGCGCGGGTCGGACGCACAATCCCCGCAGAGCCGTGGGCACTTAGAAAATCTTTGCCAAGTTGGCTGTGAGCGCCTGGTACCTAATATGGAAGTATAGAGGCCGACTTTCGGGCAAGATCACGCCGGGTTAGGCTTCCAGGACCCCGGCTAAGCAATTTTACCGGCCCACCCGGTTCTTTTTTTAACCAGCCCGGTTCTTTTTACACTTCCAGCTGGAGCTCACGAGCGGCTTTTTGGACAAGATCACGCCGGGTTAGGCTTCCAGAGCCCCAGCTAAGCAATTTTACCGGGCCGCCCGGTTCTTTTTTGAACCAGCCCGGTTCTTTTTTTAACCAGCCCGGTTCTTTTTACACTTCCAGCTGAAGCTCACGAGCGGCTTTTTGGACAAGATCACGCCGGGTTAGGCTTCCAGAGCCCCGGCTAAGCAATTTTACCGGCCCGCCCGGTTCTTTTTTTAACCAGCCCGGTTCTTTTTTTAACCAGCCCGGTTCTTTTAACACTTCCAGCTGGAGCTCACGAGCGGCTTTTTGGACAAGATCACGCCGTGTTAGGCTTCCAGAGCCTCGGCTAAGCAATTTTACCGGCCCGCCCGGTTCTTTTTTGAACCGGCCCGGTTCTTTTTTTAACCAGCCCGGTTCTTTTAACACTTCCAGCTGGAGCTCACGAGCGGCTTTTTGGACAAGATCACGCCGTGTTAGGCTTCCAGAGCCCCGGCTAAGCAATTTTACCGGCCCGCCCGGTTCTTTTTTTAACCGGCCCGGTTCTTTTTACACTTCCAGCTGGAGCTCAGCAGCGGCTTTTTGGGCAAGATCACGCCAGGTTAGGCTTCCAGGACCCCGGCTAAGCAATTCCACCGGGCTGCCCGGTTCTTTTTTTTATCCAGCCCCGGTTCTTTTTACACTTCCAGCTGGAGCTCGGGAGCGGCTTTTTGCACAAGATCACGCTGGGTTAGGCTTCCAGGACCCCGGCTAAGCAGATCAACTTGATACTCCCTAGCCCCCAACAGCCCTTTTTTTTTTATAACAAATTAACTAGAATGACGGGAGAGCGACATTTAAGAAAACGTGCTTATCTTGGCGAGAAAAAGCGATTTCGGCAATAAAATTTAAAACGCGTGTAAAACATAAACCAAACGATCAAATTGGTTATTTCTTCATGTATAATGATCAACTCGATACTCCCTAGCCCCCAACAGCCTTTTTTTTTTTATATAACACTTTAACCAGAGTGACGGGAGAGCGGCATTTCAGAAAACGTGCTTATCTCGGCGAGAAAAAGTGATTTCGGCAATAAAATTTAAAACGCGTGTAAAACATAAACCAAACGTTGAAATTGGTTATTTCTTCATGTATAATGATCAACTCGATACTCCCTAGCCCCCAACAGCCCTTTTTTTTTTATAACACATTAACCAGAGTGACGGGAGAGCGGCATTTCAGAAAACGTGCTTATCTCGGCGAGAAAAAGCGATTTCGGCAATAAAATTTAAAACGCGTGTAAAACATAAACCAAACGATGAAATTGGTTATTTCTTCATGTATAATGATAAACTCGATACTCCCTAGCCCCCAACAGCCTTTTCTTTCATAACACTTTAACCAGAGTGACGGGAGAGTGGCATTTCAGAAAACGTGCTTATCTCGGCGAGAAAAAGCGATTTTGGCAATAAAATTTAAAACGCGTGTAAAACATAAACCAAACGATGAAATTGGTTATTTCTTCATGTATAATGATCAACTCGATACTCCCTAGCCCCCAACAGCCTTTTTTTTCATAACACTTTAACCAGAGTGACGGGAGAGCGGCATTTCAGAAAACGTGCTTATCTCGGCGAGAAAAAGCGATTTCGGCAATAAAATTTAAAACGCGTGTAAAATATAAACCAAACGATGAAATTGGTTATTTCTTCATGTATAATGATCAACTCGATACTCCCTAGCCCCCAACAGCCTTTTTTTTCATAACACTTTAACCAGAGTGACGGGAGAGCGGCATTTCAGAAAACGTGCTTATCTCGGCGAGAAAAAGCGATTTCGGCAATAAAATTTAAAACGCGTGTAAAACATAAACCAAACGATGAAATTGGTTATTTCTTCATGTATAATGATCAACTCGATACTCCCTAGCCCCCAACAGCCTTTTTTTTCATAACACTTTAACCAGAGTGACGGGAGAGCGGCATTTCAGAAAACGTGCTTATCTCGGCGAGAAAAAGCGATTTCGGCAATAAAATTTAAAACGCGTGTAAAACATAAACCAAACGATGAAATTGGTTATTTCTTCATGTATAATGATCAACTCGATACTCCCTAGCCCCCAACAGCCTTTTTTTTCACAACACTTTAACCAGAGTGACGGGAGAGCGGCATTTCAGAAAACGTGCTTATCTCGGCGAGAAAAAGCGATTTCGGCAATAAAATTTAAAACGCGTGTAAAACATAAACCAAACGATGAAATTGGTTATTTCTTCATGTATAATGATCAACTCGATACTCCCTAGCCCCCAACAGCCTTTTTTTTCATGACACTTTAACCAGAGTGACGGGAGAGCGGCATTTCAGAAAACGTGCTTATCTCGGCGAGAAAAAGCGATTTCGGCAATAAACTTTAAAACGCGTGTAAAACATAAACCAAACGATGAAATTGGTTATTTCTTCATGTATAATGATCAACTCGATACTCCCTAGCCCCCAACAGTCTTTTTTTTTCATAACACTTTAACCAGAGTGACGGGAGAGCGGCATTTCAGAAAACGTGCTTATCTCGGCGAGAAAAAGCGATTTCGGCAATAAAATTTAAAACGCGTGTAAAACATATACCAAACGATGAAATTGGTTATTTCTTCATGTATAATGATCAACTCGATACTCCCTAGCCCCCAACAGCCTTTTTTTTCATAACACTTTAACCAGAGTGACGGGAGAGCGGCATTTCAGAAAACGTGCTTATCTCGGCGAGAAAAAGCGATTTCGGCAATAAAATTTAAAACGCGTGTAAAACATAAACCAAACGATGAAATTGGTTATTTCTTCATGTATAATGATCAACTCGATACTCCCTAGCCCCCAACAGCCTTTTTTTTCATAACACTTTAACCAGAGTGACGGGAGAGCGGCATTTCAGAAAACGTGCTTATCTCAGCGAGAAAAAGCGATTTCGGCAATAAAATTTAAAACGCGTGTAAAACATAAACCAAACGATGAAATTGGTTATTTCTTCATGTATAATGATGAACTCGATACTCCCTAGCACCCAACAGCCTTTTTTTTCATAACACTTTAACCAGAGTGACGGGAGAGCGGCATTTCAGAAAACGTGCTTATCTCGGCGAGAAAAAGCGATTTCGGCAATAAAATTTAAAACGCGTGTAAAACATAAACCAAACGATGAAATTGGTTATTTCTTCATGTATAATGATCAACTCGAGTCGAGCTCCAGGGAGAGAGGCTGATTTTTCGCTTTTTGAGGCCGACCGACGAACCGGCGCGGGGCGGACTCAAAAGCCCGCAGAGCCGTAGGCACTTAGAAAAGTTTCGCCTTTGGCTGTGAGCTCCAGGGGGAGAGGCTGGTTTTGCGTTATTTCAGGCCGGCTGGAGAACCGGCGCGGGTCGGACGCACAATCCCCGCAGAGCCGTGGGCACTTAGAAAATCTTTGCCAAGTTGGCTGTGAGCGCCTGGTACCTAATATGGAAGTATAGAGGCCGACTTTCGGGCAAGATCACGCCGGGTTAGGCTTCCAGGACCCCGGCTAAGATATTTTACCGGCCCACCCGGTTCTTTTTTTAACCAGCCCGGTTCTTTTTACACTTCCAGCTGGAGCTCACGAGCGGCTTTTTGGACAAGATCACGCCGGGTTAGGCTTCCAGAGCCCCAGCTAAGCAATTTTACCGGGCCGCCCGGTTCTTTTTTGAACCAGCCCGGTTCTTTTTTTAACCAGCCCGGTTCTTTTTACACTTCCAGCTGAAGCTCACGAGCGGCTTTTTGGACAAGATCACGCCGGGTTAGGCTTCCAGAGCCCCGGCTAAGCAATTTTACCGGCCCGCCCGGTTCTTTTTTTAACCAGCCCGGTTCTTTTTACACTTCCAGCTGGAGTTCACGAGCGGCTTTTTGGACAAGATCACGCCGTGTTAGGCTTCCAGAGCCCCGGCTAAGCAATTTTACCGGGTCGCCCGGTTCTTTTTTTAACCAGCCCGGTTCTTTTTTTAACCTGCCCGGTTCTTTTTACACTTCCAGCTGGAGCTCACGAGCGGCTTTTTGGACAAGATCACGCCGTGTTAGGCTTCAAGAGCCCCGGCTAAGCAATTTTACCGGGCGGCCCGGTTCTTTTTTTAACCAGCCCGGTTCTTTTTTGAACCAGCCCGGTTCTTTTTTTAACCAGCCCGGTTCTTTTAACACTTCCAGCTGGAGCTCACGAGCGGCTTTTTGGACAAGATCACGCCGTGTTAGGCTTCCAGAGCCTCGGCTAAGCAATTTTACCGGCCCGCCCGGTTCTTTTTTGAACCGGCCCGGTTCTTTTTTTAACCAGCCCGGTTCTTTTAACACTTCCAGCTGGAGCTCACGAGCGGCTTTTTGGACAAGATCACGCCGTGTTAGGCTTCCAGAGCCCCGGCTAAGCAATTTTACCGGCCCGCCCGGTTCTTTTTTTAACCGGCCCGGTTCTTTTTACACTTCCAGCTGGAGCTCAGCAGCGGCTTTTTGGGCAAGATCACGCCAGGTTAGGCTTCCAGGACCCCGGCTAAGCAATTCCACCGGGCTGCCCGGTTCTTTTTTTTATCCAGCCCCGGTTCTTTTTACACTTCCAGCTGGAGCTCGGGAGCGGCTTTTTGCACAAGATCACGCCGGGTTAGGCTTCCAGGACCCCGGCTAAGCAGATCAACTTGATACTCCCTAGCCCCCAACAGCCCTTTTTTTTTTTTATAACAAATTAACTAGAATGACGGGAGAGCGACATTTAAGAAAACGTGCTTATCTTGGCGAGAAAAAGCGATTTCGGCAATAAAATTTAAAACGCGTGTAAAACATAAACCAAACGATCAAATTGGTTATTTCTTCATGTATAATGATCAACTCGATACTCCCTAGCCCCCAACAGCCTTTTTTTTTTTTTATAACACTTTAACCAGAGTGACGGGAGAGCGGCATTTCAGAAAACGTGCTTATCTCGGCGAGAAAAAGTGATTTCGGCAATAAAATTTAAATCGCGTGTAAAACATAAACCAAACGTTGAAATTGGTTATTTCTTCATGTATAATGATCAACTCGATACTCCCTAGCCCCCAACAGCCCTTTTTTTTTTTTTATAACACATTAACCAGAGTGACGGGAGAGCGGCATTTCAGAAAACGTGCTTATCTCGGCGAGAAAAAGCGATTTCGGCAATAAAATTTAAAACGCGTGTAAAACATAAACCAAACGATGAAATTGGTTATTTCTTCATGTATAATGATAAACTCGATACTCCCTAGCCCCCAACAGCCTTTTTTTTCATAACACTTTAACCAGAGTGACGGGAGAGCGGCATTTCAGAAAACGTGCTTATCTCGGCGAGAAAAAGCGATTTCGGCAATAAAATTTAAAACGCGTGTAAAACATAAACCAAACGATGAAATTGGTTATTTCTTCATGTATAATGATCAACTCAATACTCCCTGGCCCCCAACAGCCTTTTTTTTCATAAGACTTTAACTAGAGTGACGGGAGAGCGGCATTTCAGAAAAAGTGCTTATCTCGGCGAGAAAAAGCGATTTCGGCAATAAAATTTAAAACGCGTGTAAAACATAAACCAAACGATGAAATTGGTTATTTCTTCATGTATAATGATCAACTCGATACTCCCTAGCCCCCAACAGCCTTTTTTTTCATAACACTTTAACCAGAGTGACGGGAGAGCGGCATTTCAGAAAACGTGCTTATCTCGGCGAGAAAAAGCGATTTCGGCAATAAAATTTAAAACGCGTGTAAAACATAAACCAAACGATGAAATTGGTTATTTCTTCATGTATAATGATCAACTCGATACTCCCTAGCCCCCAACAGCCTTTTTTTTCACAACACTTTAACCAGAGTGACGGGAGAGCGGCATTTCAGAAAACGTGCTTATCTCGGCGAGAAAAAGCGATTTCGGCAATAAAATTTAAAACGCGTGTAAAACATAAACCAAACGATGAAATTGGTTATTTCTTCATGTATAATGATCAACTCGAGTCGAGCTCCAGGGAGAGAGGCTGATTTTTCGCTTTTTGAGGCCGACCGACGAACCGGCGCGGGGCGGACTCAAAAGCCCGCAGAGCCGTAAGCACTTAGAAAAGTTTCGCCTTTGGCTGTGAGCTCCAGGGGGAGAGGCTGGTTTTGCGTTATTTCAGGGCCGGCTGGAGAACCGGCGCGGGTCGGACGCACAATCCCCGCAGAGCCGTGGGCACTTAGAAAATCTTTGCCAAGTTGGCTGTGAGCGCCTGGTACCTAATATGGAAGTATAGAGGCCGACTTTCGGGCAAGATCACGCCGGGTTAGGCTTCCAGGACCCCGGCTAAGCAATTTTACCGGCCCACCCGGTTCTTTTTTTAACCAGCCCGGTTCTTTTTACACTTCCAGCTGGAGCTCACGAGCGGCTTTTTGGACAAGATCACGCCGGGTTAGGCTTCCAGAGCCCCAGCTAAGCAATTTTACCGGCCCGCCCGGTTCTTTTTTTTAACCAGCCCGGTTCTTTTTACACTTCCAGCTGGAGCTTACGAGCGGCTTTTTGGACAAGATCACGCCGTGTTAAGCTTCCAGAGCCCCGGCTAAGCAATTTTACCGGGTCGCCCGGTTCTTTTTTTTAACCAGCCCGGTTCTTTTTACACTTCCAGCTGGAGCTCAGCAGCGGCTTTTTGGACAAGATCACGCCGTGTTAGGCTTCCAGAGCCCCGGCTAAGCAATTTTACCTGGTCGCCCGGTTCTTTTTTTAACCAGCCCGGTTCTTTTTACACTTCCAGCTGGAGCTCAGCAGCGGCTTTTTGCACAGTATCACGCCGGGTTAGGCTTCCAGGACCCCGGCTAAGAAATTTTACCGGCCCGCCCGGTTCTTTTTTTTAACCAGCCCGGTTCTTTTTACACTTCCAGCTGGAGCTCAGCAGCGGCTTTTTAGACAATATCACGACGGGTTAGGCTTCCAGGACCCCGGCTAAGCAATTTTACCGGCCCGCCCGGTTCTTTTTTTAACCAGCCCGGTTCTTTTTTTAACCAGCCCGGTTCTTTTTACACTTCCAGCTGGAGCTCACGAGCGGCTTTTTGGACAAGATCACGCCGTGTTAGGCTTCCAGAGCCCCGGCTAAGCAATTTTACCGGGCCGCCTGGTTCTTTTTTGAACCAGCCCGGTTCTTTTTTTAACCAGCCCGGTTCTTTTAACACTTCCAGCTGGAGCTCACGAGCGGCTTTTTGGACAAGATCACGCCGTGTTAGGCTTCCAGAGCCCCGGCTAAGCAATTTTACCGGCCCGCCCGGTTCTTTTTTGAACCGGCCCGGTTCTTTTTTTAACCAGCCCGGTTCTTTTAACACTTCCAGCTGGAGCTCAAGAGCGGCTTTTTGGACAAGATCACGCCGTGTTAGGCTTCCAGAGCCCCGGCTAAGCAATTTTACCGGCCCGCCCGGTTCTTTTTTTAACCGGCCCGGTTCTTTTTACACTTCCAGCTGGAGCTCAGCAGCGGCTTTTTGGGCAAGATCACGCCAGGTTAGGCTTCCAGGACCCCGGCTAAGCAATTCCACCGGGCTGCCCGGTTCTTTTTTTTATCCAGCCCCGGTTCTTTTTACACTTCCAGCTGGAGCTCGGGAGCGGCTTTTTGCACAAGATCACGCCGGGTTAGGCTTCCAGGACCCCGGCTAAGCAGATCAACTTGATACTCCCTAGCCCCCAACAGCCCTTTTTTTTTTTTATAACAAATTAACTAGAATGACGGGAGAGCGACATTTAAGAAAACGTGCTTATCTTGGCGAGAAAAAGCGATTTCGGCAATAAAATTTAAAACGCGTGTAAAACATAAACCAAACGATGAAATTGGTTATTTCTTCATGTATAATGATCAACTCGATACTCCCTAGCCCCCAACAGCCTTTTTTTTTCATAACATTTTAACCAGAGTGACGGGAGAGCGGCATTTCAGAAAACGTGCTTATCTCGGCGAGAAAAAGCGATTTCGGCAATAAAATTTAAAACGCGTGTAAAACATAAACCAAACGATGAAATTGGTTATTTCTTCATGTATAATGATCAACTCGATACTCCCTAGCCCCCAACAGCCTTTTTTTTCATAACACTTTAACCAGAGTGACGAGAGAGCGGCATTTCAGAAAACGTGCTTATCTCGGCGAGAAAAAGCGATTTCGGCAATAAAATTTAAAACGCGTGTAAAACATAAACCAAACGATGAAATTGGTTATTTCTTCATGTATAATGATCAACTCGATACTCCCTAGCCCCCAACAGCCTTTTTTTCATAACACTTTAACCAGAGTGACGGGAGAGCGGCATTTCAGAAAACGTGCTTATCTCGGCGAGAAAAAGCGATTTCGGCAATAAAATTTAAAACACGTGTAAAACATAAACCAAACGATGAAATTGGTTATTTCTTCATGTATAATGATCAACTCGATACTCCCTAGCCCCCAACAGCCTTTTTTTTCATAACACTTATACCAGAGTGACGGGAGAGCGGCATTTCAGAAAACGTGCTTATCTCGGCGAGAAAAAGCGATTTCGGCAATAAAATTGAAAACGCGTGTAAAACATAAACCAAACGATGAAATTGGTTATTTCTTCATGTATAATGATCAACTCGATACTCCCTAGCCCCCAACAGCCTTTTTTTTCAAAACACTTTAACCAGAGTGACGGGAGAGCGGCATTTCAGAAAACGTGCTTATCTCGGCGAGAAAAAGCGATTTCGCCAATAAAATTAAAAACGCGTGTAAAACATAAACCAAACGATGAAATTGGTTATTTCTTCATGTGTAATGATCAACTCGATACTCCCTAGCCCCCAACAGCCTTTTTTTTCATAACACTTTAACCAGAATGACGGGAGAGCGGCATTTCAGAAAACGTGCTTATCTCGGCGAGAAAAAGCGATTTCGGCAATAAAATTTAAAACGCGTGTAAAACATAAACCAAACGATGAAATTGGTTATTTCTTCATGTATAATGATCAACTCGATACTCCCTAGCCCCCAACAGCCTTTTTTTTCATAACACTTTAACCAGAGTGACGGGAGAGCGGCATTTCAGAAAACGTGCTTATCTCGGCGAGAAAAAGCGATTTCGGCAATAAAATTTAAAACGCGTGTAAAACATAAACCAAACGATGAAATTGGTTATTTCTTCATGTATAATGATCAACTCGATACTCCCTAGCCCCCAACAGCCTTTTTTTTCATAACACTTTAACCAGAGTGACGGGAGAGCGGCATTTCAGAAAACGTGCTTATCTCGGCGAGAAAAAGCGATTTCGGCAATAAAATTTAAAACGCGTGTAAAACATAAACCAAACGATGAAATTGGTTATTTCTTCATGTATAATGATCAACTCGATACTCCCTAGCCCCCAACAGCCTTTTTTTTCATAACACTTTAACCAGAGTGACGGGAGAGCGGCATTTCAGAAAACGTGCTTATCTCGGCGAGAAAAAGCGATTTCGGCAATAAAATTAAAAACGCGTGTAAAACATAAACCAAACGATGAAATTGGTTATTTCTTCATGTATAATGATCAACTCGATACTCCCTAGCCCCCAACAGCCTTTTTTTTCATAACACTTTAACCAGAGTGACGGGAGAGCGGCATTTCAGAAAACGTGCTTATCTCGGCGAGAAAAAGCGATTTCGGCAATAAAATTTAAAACGCGTGTAAAACATAAACCAAACGATGAAATTGGTTATTTCTTCATGTATAATGATCAACTCGATACTCCCTAGCCCCCAACAGCCTTTTTTTTCATAACACTTTAACCAGAGTAACGGGAGAGCGGCATTTCAGAAAACGTGCTTATCTCGGCGAGAAAAAGCGATTTCGGCAATAAAATTTAAAACGCGTGTAAAACATAAACCAAACGATGAAATTGGTCATTTCTTCATGTATAATGATCAACTCGATACTCCCTAGCCCCCAACAGCCTTTTTTTTCATAACACTTTAACCAGAGTGACGGGAGAGCGGCATTTCAGAAAACGTGCTTATCTCGGCGAGAAAAAGCGATTTCGGCAATAAAATTTAAAACGCGTGTAAAACATAAACCAAACGATGAAATTGGTTATTTCTTCATGTATAATGATCAACTCGATACTCCCTAGCCCCCAACAGCCTTTTTTTTCATAACACTTTAACCAGAGTGACGGGAGAGCGGCATTTCAGAAAACGTGCTTATCTCGGCGAGAAAAAGCGATTTCGGCAATAAAATTGAAAACGCGTGTAAAACATAAACCAAACGATGAAATTGGTTATTTCTTCATGTATAATGATCAACTCGATACTCCCTAGCCCCCAACAGCCTTTTTTTTCACAACACTTTAACCAGAGTGACGGGAGAGCGGCATTTCAGAAAACGTGCTTATCTCGGCGAGAAAAAGCGATTTCGGCAATAACATTTAAAACGCGTGTAAAACATAAACCAAACGATGAAATTGGTTATTTCTTCATGTATAATGATCAACTCGATACTCCCTAGCCCCCCACAGCCTTTTTTTTCATAACACTTTAACCAGAGTGACGGGAGAGCGGCATTTCAGAAAACGTGCTTATCTCGGCGAGAAAAAGCGATTTCGGCAATAAAATTTAAAACGCGTGTAAAACATAAACCAAACGATGAAATTGGTTATTTCTTCATGTATAATGAACTCGATACTCCCTAGCCCCCAACAGCCTTTTTTTTCATAACACTTTAACCAGAGTGACGGGAGAGCGGCATTTCAGAAAACGTGCTTATCTCGGCGAGAAAAAGCGATTTCGGCAATAAAATTTAAAACGCGTGTAAAACATAAACCAAACGATGAAATTGGTTATTTCTTCATGTATAATGATCAACTCGATACTCTCTAGCCCCCAACAGCCTATTTTTTCATAACACTTTAACCAGAGTGACGGGAGAGCGGCATTTCAGAAAACGTGCTTATCTCGGCGAGAAAAAGCGATTTCGGCAATAAAATTTAAAACGCGTGTAAAACATAAACCAAACGATGAAATTGGTTATTTCTTCATGTATAATGATCAACTCGATACTCCCTAGCCCCCAACAGCCTTTTTTTTCATAACACTTTAACCAGAGTGACGGGAGAGCGGCATTTCAGAAAACGTGCTTATCTCGGCGAGAAAAAGCGATTTCGGCAATAAAATTAAAAACGAGTGTAAAACATAAACCAAACGATAAAATTGGTTATTTCTTCATGTATAATGATCAACTCGATACTCCCTAGCCCCCAACAGCCTTTTTTTTCATAACACTTTAACCAGAGTGACGGGAGAGCGGCATTTCAGAAAACGTGCTTATCTCGGCGAGAAAAAGCGATTTCGGCAATAAAATTTAAAACGCGTGTAAAACATAAACCAAACGATGAAATTGGTTATTTCTTCATGTATAATCATCAACTCGATACTCCCTAGCCCCCAACAGCCTTTTTTTTCATAACACTTTAACCAGAGTGACGGGAGAGCGGCATTTCAGAAAACGTGCTTATTTCGGCGAGAAAAAGCGATTTCGGCAATAAAATTTAAAACGCGTGTAAAACATAAACCAAACGATGAAATTGGTTATTTCTTCATGTATAATGATCAACTCGATACTCCCTAGCCCCCAACAGCCTTTTTTTTCACAACACTTTAACCAGAGTGACGGGAGAGCGGCATTTCAGAAAACGTGCTTATCTCGGCGAGAAAAAGCGATTTCGGCAATAACATTTAAAACGCGTGTAAAACATAAACCAAACGATGAAATTGGTTATTTCTTCATGTATAATGATCAACTTGATACTCCCTAGCCCCCCACAGCCTTTTTTTTCATAACACTTTAACCAGAGTGACGGGAGAGCGGCATTTCAGAAAACGTGCTTATCTCGGCGAGAAAAAGCGATTTCGGCAATAAAATTTAAAACGCGTGTAAAACATAAACCAAACGATGAAATTGGTTATTTCTTCATGTATAATGATCAACTCGATACTCCCTAGCCCCCAACAGCCTTTTTTTTCATAACACTTTAACCAGAGTGACGGGAGAGCGGCATTTCAGAAAACGTGCTTATCTCGGCGAGAAAAAGCGATTTCGGCAATAAAATTTAAAACGCGTGTAAAACATAAACCAAACGATGAAATTGGTTATTTCTTCATGTATAATGATCAACTCGATACTCCCTAGCCCCCAACATCCTTTTTTTTCATAACACTTTAACCAGAGTGACGGGAGAGCGGCATTTCAGAAAACGTGCTTATCTCGGCGAGAAAAAGCGATTTCGGCAATAAAATTTAAAACGCGTGTAAAACATAAACCAAACGATGAAATTGGTTATTTCTTCATGTATAATGATCAACTCGATACTCCCTAGCCCCCAACAGCCTTTTTTTTCACAACACTTTAACCAGAGTGACGGAAGAGCGGCATTTCAGAAAACGTGCTTATCTCGGCGAGAAAAAGCGATTTCGGCAATAACATTTAAAACGCGTGTAAAACATAAACCAAACGATGAAATTGGTTATTTCTTCATGTATAATGATCAACTCGATACTCCCTAGCCCCCCACAGCCTTTTATTTCATAACACTTTAACCAGAGTGACGGGAGAGCGGCATTTCAGAAAACGTGCTTATCTCGGCGAGAAAAAGCGATTTCGGCAATAAAATTTAAAACGCGTGTAAAACATAAACCAAACGATGAAATTGGTTATTTCTTCATGTATAATGATCAACTCGATACTCCCTAGCCCCCAACAGCCTTTTTTTTCATAACACTTTAACCAGAGTGACGGGAGAGCGGCATTTCAGAAAACGTGCTTATCTCGGCGAGAAAAAGCGATTTCGGCAATAAAATTTAAAACGCGTGTAAAACATAAACCAAACGATGAAATTGGTTATTTCTTCATGTATAATGATCAACTCGATACTCCCTAGCCCCCAACAGCCTTTTTTTTCATAACACTTTAACCAGAGTGACGGGAGAGCGGCATTTCAGAAAACGTGCTTATCTCGGCGAGAAAAAGCGATTTCGGCAATAAAATTTAAAACGCGTGTAAAACATAAACCAAACGATGAAATTGGTTATTTCTTCATGTATAATGATCAACTCGATACTCTCTAGCCCCCAACAGCCTATTTTTTCATAACACTTTAACCAGAGTGACGGGAGAGCGGCATTTCAGAAAACGTGCTTATCTCGGCGAGAAAAAGCGATTTCGGCAATAAAATTTAAACGCGTGTAAAACATAAACCAAACGATGAAATTGGTTATTTCTTCATGTATAATGATCAACTCGATACTCCCTAGCCCCCAACAGCCTTTTTTTTCATAACACTTTAACCAGAGTGACGGGAGAGCGGCATTTCAGAAAACGTGCTTATCTCGGCGAGAAAAAGCGATTTCGGCAATAAAATTAAAAACGCGTGTAAAACATAAACCAAACGATAAAATTGGTTATTTCTTCATGTATAATGATCAACTCGATACTCCCTAGCCCCCAACAGCCTTTTTTTTCATAACACTTTAACCAGAGTGACGGGAGAGCGGCATTTCAGAAAACGTGCTTATCTCGGCGAGAAAAAGCGATTTCGGCAATAAAATTTAAAACGCGTATAAAACATAAACCAAACGATGAAATTGGTTATTTCTTCATGTATAATCATCAACTCGATACTCCCTAGCCCCCAACAGCCTTTTTTTTCATAACACTTTAACCAGAGTGACGGGAGAGCGGCATTTCAGAAAACGTGCTTATTTCGGCGAGAAAAAGCGATTTCGGCAATAAAATTTAAAACGCGTGTAAAACATAAACCAAACGATGAAATTGGTTATTTCTTAATGTATAATGATCAACTCGATACTCCCTAGCCCCCAACAGCCTTTTTTTTTATAACACTTTAACCAGAGTGACGGGAGAGCGGCATTTCAGAAAACGTGCTTATCTCGGCGAGAAAAAGCGATTTCGGCAATAAAATTTAAAACGCATGTAAAACATAAACCAAACGATGAAATTGGTTATTTCTTCATGTATAATGATCAACTCGATACTCCCTAGCCCCCAACAGCCTTTTTTTTCATAACACTTTAACCAGAGTGACGGGAGAGCGGCATTTCAGAAAACGTGCTTATCTCGGCGAGAAAAAGCGATTTCGGCAATAAAATTTAAAACGCGTGTAAAACATAAACCAAACGATGAAATTGGTTATTTCTTCATGTATAATGATCAACTCGATACTCCCTAGCCCCCAACAGCCTTTTTTTTTCATAACACTTTAACCAGAGTGACGGGAGAGCGGCATTTCAGAAAACGTGCTTATCTCGGCGAGAAAAAGCGATTTCGGCAATAAAATTTAAAACGCGTGTAAAACATAAACCAAACGATGAAATTGGTTATTTCTTCATGTATAATGATCAACTCGATACTCCCTAGCCCCCAACAGCCTTTTTTTTCATAACACTTTAACCAGAGTGATGGGAGAGCGGCATTTCAGAAAACGTGCTTATCTCGGCGAGAAAAAGCGATTTCGGCAATAAAATTTAAAACGCGTGTAAAACATAAACCAAACGATGAAATTGGTTATTTCTTCATGTATAATGATCAACTCGATACTCCCTAGCCCCCAACAGCCTTTTTTTTCATAACACTTTAACCAGAGTGACGGGAGAGCGGCATTTCAGAAAACGTGCTTATCTCAGCGAGAAAAAGCGATTTCGGCAATAAAATTTAAAACGCGTGTAAAACATAAACCAAACGATGAAATTGGTTATTTCTTCATGTATAATGATCAACTCGATACTCCCTAGCCCCCAACAGCCTTTTTTTTCACAACACTTTAACCAGAGTGACGGGAGAGCGGCATTTCAGAAAACGTGCTTATCTCGGCGAGAAAAAGCGATTTCGGCAATAAAATTTAAAACGCGTGTAAAACATAAACCAAACGATGAAATTGGTTATTTCTTCATGTATAATGATCAACTCGAGTCGAGCTCCAGGGAGAGAGGCTGATTTTTCGCTTTTTGAGGCCGACCGACGAACCGGCGCGGGGCGGACTCAAAAGCCCGCAGAGCCGTAGGCACTTAGAAAAGTTTCGCCTTTGGCTGTGAGCTCCAGGGGGAGAGGCTGGTTTTGCGTTATTTCAGGCCGGCTGGAGAACCGGCGCGGGTCGGACGCACAATCCCCGCAGAGCCGTGGGCACTTAGAAAATCTTTGCCAAGTTGGCTGTGAGCGCCTGGTACCTAATATGGAAGTATAGAGGCCGACTTTCGGGCAAGATCACGCCGGGTTAGGCTTCCAGGACCCCGGCTAAGCAATTTTACCGGCCCACCCGGTTCTTTTTTTAACCAGCACGGTTCTTTTTACACTTCCAGCTGGAGCTCACGAGCGGCTTTTTGGACAAGATCACGCCGGGTTAGGCTTCCAGAGCCCCAGCTAAGCAATTTTACCGGCCCGCCCGGTTCTTTTTTTTAACCAGCCCGGTTCTTTTTACACTTCCAGCTGGAGCTCACGAGCGGCTTTTTGGACAAGATCACGACGTGTTAGGCTTCCAGAGCCCCGGCTAAGCAATTTTACCGGGTCGCCCGGTTCTTTTTTTTAACCAGCCCGGTTCTTTTTACACTTCCAGCTGGAGCTCAGCAGCGGCTTTTTGGGCAAGATCACGCCAGGTTAGGCTTCCAGGACCCCGGCTAAGCAATTCCACCGGGCTGCCCGGTTCTTTTTTTTATCCAGCCCCGGTTCTTTTTACACTTCCAGCTGGAGCTCGGGAGCGGCTTTTTGCACAAGATCACGCCGGGTTAGGCTTCCACGACCCCGGCTAAGCAGATCAACTTGATACTCCCTAGCCCCCAACAGCCCTTTTTTTTTTTTATAACAAATAAACTAGAATGACGGGAGAGCGACATTTAAGAAAACGTGCTTATCTTGGCGAGAAAAAGCGATTTCGGCAATAAAATTTAAAACGCGTGTAAAACATAAACCAAACGATCAAATTGGTTATTTCTTCATGTATAATGATCAACTCGATACTCCCTAGCCCCCAACAGCCTTTTTTTTTTATAACACTTTAACCAGAGTGACGAGAGAGCGGCATTTCAGAAAACGTGCTTATCTCGGCGAGAAAAAGTGATTTCGGCAATAAAATTTAAAACGCGTGTAAAACATAAACCAAACGTTGAAATTGGTTATTTCTTCATGTATAATGATCAACTCGATACTCCCTAGCCCCCAACAGCCCTTTTTTTTTTATAACACATTAACCAGAGTGACGGGAGAGCGGCATTTCAGAAAACGTGCTTATCTCGGCGAGAAAAAGCGATTTCGGCAATAAAATTTAAAACGCGTGTAAAACATAAACCAAACGATGAAATTGGTTATTTCTTCATGTATAATGATCAACTCGATACTCCCTAGCCCCCAACAGCCTTTTCTTTCATAACACTTTAACCAGAGTGACGGGAGAGTGGCATTTCAGAAAACGTGCTTATCTCGGCGAGAAAAAGCGATTTCGGCAATAAAATTTAAAACGCGTGTAAAACATAAACCAAACGATGAAATTGGTTATTTCTTCATGTATAATGATGAACTCGATACTCCCTAGCCCCCAACAGCCTTTTTTTTCATAACACTTTAACCAGAGTGACGGGAGAGCGGCATTTCAGAAAACGTGCTTATCTCGGCGAGAAAAAGCGATTTCGGCAATAAAATTTAAAACGCGTGTAAAACATAAACCAAACGATGAAATTGGTTATTTCTTCATGTATAATGATCAACTCGATACTCCCTAGCCCCCAACAGCCTTTTTTTTCATAACACTTTAACCAGAGTGACGGGAGAGCGGCATTTCAGAAAACGTGCTTATCTCGGCGAGAAAAAGCGATTTCGGCAATAAAATTTAAAACGCGTGTAAAACATAAACCAAACGATGAAATTGGTTATTTCTTCATGTATAATGATCAACTCGATACTCCCTAGCCCCCAACAGCCTTTTTTTTCATAACACTTTAACCAGAGTGACGGGAGAGCGGCATTTCAGAAAACGTGCTTATCTCGGCGAGAAAAAGCGATTTCGGCAATAAAATTTAAAACGCGTGTAAAACATAAACCAAACGATGAAATTCGTTATTTCTTCAAGTATAATGATCAACTCGATACTCCCTAGCCCCCAACAGCCTTTTTTTTCATAACACTTTAACCAGAGTGACGGGAGAGCGGCATTTCAGAAAACGTGCTTATCTCGGCGAGAAAAAGCGATTTCGCCAATAAAATTTAAAACGCGTGTAAAACATAAACCAAACGATGAAATTGGTTATTTCTTCATGTATAATGATCAACTCAATACTCCCTGGCCCCCAACAGCCTTTTTTTTCATAAGACTTTAACTAGAGTGACGGGAGAGCGGCATTTCAGAAAACGTGCTTATCTCGGCGAGAAAAAGCGATTTCGGCAATAAAATTTAAAACGCGTGTAAAACATAAACCAAACGATGAAATTGGTTATTTCTTCATGTATAATGATCAACTCGATACTCCCTAGCCCCCAACAGCCTTTTTTTTCATAACACTTTAACCAGAGTGACGGGAGAGCGGCATTTCAGAAAACGTGCTTATCTCGGCGAGAAAAAGCGATTTCGGCAATAAAATTTAAAACGCGTGTAAAACATAAACCAAACGATGAAATTGGTTATTTCTTCATGTATAATGATCAACTCGATACTCCCTAGCCCCCAACAGCCTTTTTTTTCATAACACTTTAACCAGAGTGACGGGAGAGCGGCATTTCAGAAAACGTGCTTATCTCGGCGAGAAAAAGCGATTTCGGCAATAAAATTTAAAACGCGTGTAAAACATAAACCAAACGATGAAATTGGTTATTTCTTCATGTATAATGATCAACTCGATACTCCCTAGCCCCCAACAGCCTTTTTTTTCATAACACTTTAACCAGAGTGACGGGAGAGCGGCATTTCAGAAAACGTGCTTATCTCGGCGAGAAAAAGCGATTTCGGCAATAAAATTTAAAAGGCGTGTAAAACATAAACCAAACGATGAAATTGGTTATTTCTTCATGTATAATGATCAACTCGATACTCCCTAGCCCCCAACAGCCTTTTTTTTCATAACACTTTAACCAGAGTGACGGGAGAGCGGCATTTCAGAAAACGTGCTTATCTCGGCGAGAAAAAGCGATTTCGGCAATAAAATTTAAAACGCGTGTAAAACATAAACCAAACGATGAAATTGGTTATTTCTTCATGTATAATGATCAACTCGATACTCCCTAGCCCCCAACAGCCTTTTTTTTCATAACACTTTAACCAGAGTGACGGGAGAGCGGCATTTCAGAAAACGTGCTTATCTCGGCGAGAAAAAGCGATTTCGCCAATAAAATTTAAAACGCGTGTAAAACATAAACCAAACGATGAAATTGGTTATTTCTTCATGTATAATGATCAACTCAATACTCCCTGGCCCCCAACAGCCTTTTTTTTCATAAGACTTTAACTAGAGTGACGGGAGAGCGGCATTTCAGAAAACGTGCTTATCTCGGCGAGAAAAAGCGATTTCGGCAATAAAATTTAAAACGCGTGTAAAACATAAACCAAACGATGAAATTGGTTATTTCTTCTTGTATAATGATCAACTCGATAATCCCTAGCCCCCAACAGCCTTTTTTTTCATAACACTTTAACCAGAGTGACGGGAGAGCGGCATTTCAGAAAACGTGCTTATCTCGGCGAGAAAAAGCGATTTCGGCAATAAAATTTAAAACGCGTGTAAAACATAAACCAAACGATGAAATTGGTTATTTCTTCATGTATAATGATCAACTCGATACTCCCTAGCCCCCAACAGCCTTTTTTTTCACAACACTTTAACCAGAGTGACGGGAGAGCGGCATTTCAGAAAACGTGCTTATCTCGGCGAGAAAAAGCGATTTCGGCAATAACATTTAAAACGCGTGTAAAACATAAACCAAACGATGAAATTGGTTATTTCTTCATGTATAATGATCAACTTGATACTCCCTAGCCCCCCACAGCCTTTTTTTTCATAACACTTTAACCAGAGTGACGGGAGAGCGGCATTTCAGAAAACGTGCTTATCTCGGCGAGAAAAAGCGATTTCGGCAATAAAATTAAAAACGCGTGTAAAACATAAACCAAACGATGAAATTGGTTATTTCTTCATGTATAATGATCAACTCGATACTCCCTAGCCCCCAACAGCCTTTTTTTTCATAACACTTTAACCAGAGTGACGGGAGAGCGGCATTTCAGAAAACGTGCTTATCTCGGCGAGAAAAAGCGATTTCGGCAATAACATTTAAAACGCGTGTAAAACATAAACCAAACGATGAAATTGGTTATTTCTTCATGTATAATGATCAACTCGATACTCCCTAGCCCCCCACAGCCTTTTATTTCATAACACTTTAACCAGAGTGACGGGAGAGCGGCATTTCAGAAAACGTGCTTATCTCGGCGAGAAAAAGCGATTTCGGCAATAAAATTTAAAACGCGTGTAAAACATAAACCAAACGATGAAATTGGTTATTTCTTCATGTATAATGATCAACTCGATACTCCCTAGCCCCCAACAGCCTTTTTTTTCATAACACTTTAACCAGAGTGACGGGAGAGCGGCATTTCAGAAAACGTGCTTATCTCGGCGAGAAAAAGCGATTTCGGCAATAAAATTAAAAACGCGTGTAAAACATAAACCAAACGATAAAATTGGTTATTTCTTCATGTATAATGATCAACTCGATACTCCCTAGCCCCCAACAGCCTTTTTTTTCATAACACTTTAACCAGAGTGACGGGAGAGCGGCATTTCAGAAAACGTGCTTATCTCGGCGAGAAAAAGCGATTTCGGCAATAAAATTTAAAACGCGTGTAAAACATAAACCAAACGATGAAATTGGTTATTTCTTCATGTATAATCATCAACTCGATACTCCCTAGCCCCCAACAGCCTTTTTTTTCATAACACTTTAACCAGAGTGACGGGAGAGCGGCATTTCAGAAAACGTGCTTATTTCGGCGAGAAAAAGCGATTTCGGCAATAAAATTTAAAACGCGTGTAAAACATAAACCAAACGATGAAATTGGTTATTTCTTCATGTATAATGATCAACTCGATACTCCCTAGCCCCCAACAGCCTTTTTTTTCACAACACTTTAACCAGAGTGACGGGAGAGCGGCATTTCAGAAAACGTGCTTATCTCGGCGAGAAAAAGCGATTTCGGCAATAAAATTTAAAACGCGTGTAAAACATAAACCAAACGATGAAATTGGTTATTTCTTCATGTATAATGATCAACTCGATACTCCCTAGCCCCCCACAGCCTTTTTTTCCATAACACTTTAACCAGAGTGACGGGAGAGCGGCATTTCAGAAAACGTGCTTATCTCGGCGAGAAAAAGCGATTTCGGCAATAAAATTTAAAACGCGTGTAAAACATAAATCAAACGATGAAATTGGTTATTTCTTCATGTATAATGATCAACTCGATACTCCCTAGCCCCCAACAGCCTTTTTTTTCATAACACTTTAACCAGAGTGACGGGAGAGCGGCATTTCAGAAAACGTGCTTATCTCGGCGAGAAAAAGCGATTTCGGCAATAAAATTTAAAACGCGTGTAAAACATAAACCAAACGATGAAATTGGTTATTTCTTCATGTATAATGATCAACTCGATACTCCCTAGCCCCCAACATCCTTTTTTTTCATAACACTTTAACCAGAGTGACGGGAGAGCGGCATTTCAGAAAACGTGCTTATCTCGGCGAGAAAAAGCGATTTCGGCAATAAAATTTAAAACGCGTGTAAAACATAAACCAAACGATGAAATTGGCTATTTCTTCATGTATAATGATCAACTCGATACTCCCTAGCCCCCAACAGCCTTTTTTTTCACAACACTTTAACCAGAGTGACGGGAGAGCGGCATTTCAGAAAACGTGCTTATCTCGGCGAGAAAAAGCGATTTCGGCAATAACATTTAAAACGCGTGTAAAACATAAACCAAACGATGAAATTGGTTATTTCTTCATGTATAATGATCAACTCGATACTCCCTAGCCCCCCACAGCCTTTTATTTCATAACACTTTAACCAGAGTGACGGGAGAGCGGCATTTCAGAAAACGTGCTTATCTCGGCGAGAAAAAGCGATTTCGGCAATAAAATTTAAAACGCGTGTAAAACATAAACCAAACGATGAAATTGGTTATTTCTTCATGTATAATGATCAACTCGATACTCCCTAGCCCCCAACAGCCTTTTTTTTCATAACACTTTAACCAGAGTGACGGGAGAGCGGCATTTCAGAAAACGTGCTTATCTCGGCGAGAAAAAGCGATTTCGGCAATAAAATTAAAAACGCGTGTAAAACATAAACCAAACGATGAAATTGGTTATTTCTTCATGTATAATGATCAACTCGATACTCCCTAGCCCCCAACAGCCTTTTTTTTCATAACACTTTAACCAGAGTGACGGGAGAGCGGCATTTCAGAAAACGTGCTTATCTCGGCGAGAAAAAGCAATTTCGGCAATAAAATTTAAAACGCGTGTAAAACATAAACCAAACGATGAAATTGGTTATTTCTTCATGTATAATGATCAACTCGATACTCCCTAGCCCCCAACAGCCTTTTTTTTCATAACACTTTAACCAGAGTGACGGGAGAGCGGCATTTCAGAAAACGTGCTTATCTCGGCGAGAAAAAGCGATTTCGGCAATAAAATTTAAAACGCGTGTAAAACATAAACCAAACGATGAAATTGGTTATTTCTTCATGTATAATGATCAACTCGATACTCCCTAGCCCCCAGTAGCCTTTTTTCTCATAACACTTTAACCAGAGTGACGGGAGAGCGGCATTTCAGAAAACGTGCTTATCTCGGCGAGAAAAAGCGATTTCGGCAATAAAATTTAAAACGCGTGTAAAACATAAACCAAACGATGAAATTGGTTATTTCTTCATGTATAATGATCAACTCGATACTCCCTAGCCCCCAACAGCCTTTTTTTTCATAACACTTTAACCAGAGTGACGGGAGAGCGGCATTTCAGAAAACGTGCTTATCTCGGCGAGAAAAAGCGATTTCGGCAATAAAATTTAAAACGCGTGTAAAACATAAACCAAACGATGAAATTGGTTATTTCTTCATGTATAATGATCAACTCGATACTCCCTAGCCCCCAACAGCCTTTTTTTTCCACAACACTTTAACCAGAGTGACGGGAGAGCGGCATTTCAGAAAACGTGCTTATCTCGGCGAGAAAAAGCGATTTCGGCAATAACATTTAAAACGCGTGTAAAACATAAACCAAACGATGAAATTGGTTATTTCTTCATGTATAATGATCAACTCGATACTCCCTAGCCCCCCACAGCCTTTTTTTTCATAACACTTTAACCAGAGTAACGGGAGAGCGGCATTTCAGAAAACGTGCTTATCTCAGCGAGAAAAAGCGATTTCGCCAATAAAATTTAAAACGCGTGTAAAACATAAACCAAACGATGAAATTGGTTATTTCTTCATGTATAATGATCAACTCGATACTCCCTAGCCCCCAACAGCCTTTTTTTTCATAACACTTTAACCAGAGTGACGGGAGAGCGGCATTTCAGAAAACGTGCTTATCTCGGCGAGAAAAAGCGATTTCGGCAATAAAATTTAAAACGCGTGTAAAACATAAACCAAACGATGAAATTGGTTATTTCTTCATGTATAATGATCAACTCGATACTCCCTAGCCCCCAACAGCCTTTTTTTTCATAACACTTTAACCAGAGTGACGGGAGAGCGGCATTTCAGAAAACGTGCTTATCTCGGCGAGAAAAAGCGATTTCGGCAATAAAATTTAAAACGCGTGTAAAACATAAACCAAACGATGAAATTGGTTATTTCTTCATGTATAATGATCAACTCGATACTCTCTAGCCCCCAACAGCCTATTTTTTCATAACACTTTAACCAGAGTGACGGGAGAGCGGCATTTCAGAAAACGTGCTTATCTCGGCGAGAAAAAGCGATTTCGGCAATAAAATTTAAAACGCGTGTAAAACATAAACTAAACGATGAAATTGGTTATTTCTTCATGTATAATGATCAACTCGATACTCCCTAGCCCCCAACAGCCTTTTTTTTCATAACACTTTAACCAGAGTGACGGGAGAGCGGCATTTCAGAAAACGTGCTTATCTCGGCGAGAAAAAGCGATTTCGGCAATAAAATTAAAAACGCGTGTAAAACATAAACCAAACGATGAAATTGGTTATTTCTTCATGTATAATGATCAACTCGATACTCCCTAGCCCCCAACAGCCTTTTTTTTCATAACACTTTAACCAGAGTGACGGGAGAGCGGCATTTCAGAAAACGTGCTTATCTCGGCGAGAAAAAGCGATTTCGGCAATAAAATTTAAAACGCGTGTAAAACATAAACCAAACGATGAAATTGGTTATTTCTTAATGTATAATGATCAACTCGATACTCCCTAGCCCCCAACAGCCTTTTTTTTTATAACACTTTAACCAGAGTGACGGGAGAGCGGCATTTCAGAAAACGTGCTTATCTCGGCGAGAAAAAGCGATTTCGGCAATAAAATTTAAAACGCGTGTAAAACATAAACCAAACGATGAAATTGGTTATTTCTTCATGTATAATGATCAACTCGATACTCCCTAGCCCCCAACAGCCTTTTTTTTCATAACACTTTAACCAGAGTGACGGGAGAGCGGCATTTTAGAAAACGTGCTTATCTCGGCGAGAAAAAGCGATTTCGGCAATAAAATTTAAAACGCGTGTAAAACATAAACCAAACGATGAAATTGGTTATTTCTTCATGTATAATGATCAACTCGATACTCCCTAGCCCCCAACAGCCTTTTTTTTCATAACACTTTAACCAGAGTGACGGGAGAGCGGCATTTCAGAAAACGTGCTTATCTCGGCGAGAAAAAGCGATTTCGGCAATAAAATTTAAAACGCGTGTAAAACATAAACCAAACGATGAAATTGGTTATTTCTTCATGTATAATGATCAACTCGATACTCCCTAGCCCCCAACAGCCTTTTTTTTCATAACACTTTAACCAGAGTGATGGGAGAGCGGCATTTCAGAAAACGTGCTTATCTCGGCGAGAAAAAGCGATTTCGGCAATAAAATTTAAAACGCGTGTAAAACATAAACCAAACGATGAAATTGGTTATTTCTTCATGTATAATGATCAACTCGATACTCCCTAGCCCCCAACAGCCTTTTTTTTCATAACACTTTAACCAGAGTGACGGGAGAGCGGCATTTCAGAAAACGTGCTTATCTCAGCGAGAAAAAGCGATTTCGGCAATAAAATTTAAAACGCGTGTAAAACATAAACCAAACGATGAAATTGGTTATTTCTTCATGTATAATGATCAACTCGATACTCCCTAGCCCCCAACAGCCTTTTTTTTCACAACACTTTAACCAGAGTGACGGGAGAGCGGCATTTCAGAAAACGTGCTTATCTCGGCGAGAAAAAGCGATTTCGGCAATAAAATTTAAAACGCGTGTAAAACATAAACCAAACGATGAAATTGGTTATTTCTTCATGTATAATGATCAACTCGAGTCGAGCTCCAGGGAGAGAGGCTGATTTTTCGCTTTTTGAGGCCGACCGACGAACCGGCGCGGGGCGGACTCAAAAGCCCGCAGAGCCGTAGGCACTTAGAAAAGTTTCGCCTTTGGCTGTGAGCTCCAGGGGGAGAGGCTGGTTTTGCGTTATTTCAGGCCGGCTGGAGAACCGGCGCGGGTCGGACGCACAATCCCCGCAGAGCCGTGGGCACTTAGAAAATCTTTGCCAAGTTGGCTGTGAGCGCCTGGTACCTAATATGGAAGTATAGAGGCCGACTTTCGGGCAAGATCACGCCGGGTTAGGCTTCCAGGACCCCGGCTAAGCAATTTTACCGGCCCACCCGGTTCTTTTTTTAACCAGCACGGTTCTTTTTACACTTCCAGCTGGAGCTCACGAGCGGCTTTTTGGACAAGATCACGCCGGGTTAGGCTTCCAGAGCCCCAGCTAAGCAATTTTACCGGCCCGCCCGGTTCTTTTTTTTAACCAGCCCGGTTCTTTTTACACTTCCAGCTGGAGCTCACGAGCGGCTTTTTGGACAAGATCACGACGTGTTAGGCTTCCAGAGCCCCGGCTAAGCAATTTTACCGGGTCGCCCGGTTCTTTTTTTTAACCAGCCCGGTTCTTTTTACACTTCCAGCTGGAGCTCAGCAGCGGCTTTTTGGGCAAGATCACGCCAGGTTAGGCTTCCAGGACCCCGGCTAAGCAATTCCACCGGGCTGCCCGGTTCTTTTTTTTATCCAGCCCCGGTTCTTTTTACACTTCCAGCTGGAGCTCGGGAGCGGCTTTTTGCACAAGATCACGCCGGGTTAGGCTTCCAGGACCCCGGCTAAGCAGATCAACTTGATACTCCCTAGCCCCCAACAGCCCTTTTTTTTTTTTATAACAAATAAACTAGAATGACGGGAGAGCGACATTTAAGAAAACGTGCTTATCTTGGCGAGAAAAAGCGATTTCGGCAATAAAATTTAAAACGCGTGTAAAACATAAACCAAACGATCAAATTGGTTATTTCTTCATGTATAATGATCAACTCGATACTCCCTAGCCCCCAACAGCCTTTTTTTTTTATATAACACTTTAACCAGAGTGACGGGAGAGCGGCATTTCAGAAAACGTGCTTATCTCGGCGAGAAAAAGTGATTTCGGCAATAAAATTTAAAACGCGTGTAAAACATAAACCAAACGTTGAAATTGGTTATTTCTTCATGTATAATGATCAACTCGATACTCCCTAGCCCCCAACAGCCCTTTTTTTTTTATAACACATTAACCAGAGTGACGGGAGAGCGGCATTTCAGAAAACGTGCTTATCTCGGCGAGAAAAAGCGATTTCGGCAATAAAATTTAAAACGCGTGTAAAACATAAACCAAACGATGAAATTGGTTATTTCTTCATGTATAATGATCAACTCGATACTCCCTAGCCCCCAACAGCCTTTTCTTTCATAACACTTTAACCAGAGTGACGGGAGAGTGGCATTTCAGAAAACGTGCTTATCTCGGCGAGAAAAAGCGATTTCGGCAATAAAATTTAAAACGCGTGTAAAACATAAACCAAACGATGAAATTGGTTATTTCTTCATGTATAATGATCAACTCGATACTCCCTAGCCCCCAACAGCCTTTTTTTTCATAACACTTTAACCAGAGTGACGGGAGAGCGGCATTTCAGAAAACGTGCTTATCTCGGCGAGAAAAAGCGATTTCGGCAATAAAATTTAAAACGCGTGTAAAACATAAACCAAACGATGAAATTGGTTATTTCTTCATGTATAATGATCAACTCGATACTCCCTAGCCCCCAACAGCCTTTTTTTTCATAACACTTTAACCAGAGTGACGGGAGAGCGGCATTTCAGAAAACGTGCTTATCTCGGCGAGAAAAAGCGATTTCGGCAATAAAATTTAAAACGCGTGTAAAACATAAACCAAACGATGAAATTGGTTATTTCTTCATGTATAATGATCAACTCGATACTCCCTAGCCCCCAACAGCCTTTTTTTTCATAACACTTTAACCAGAGTGACGGGAGAGCGGCATTTCAGAAAACGTGCTTATCTCGGCGAGAAAAAGCGATTTCGGCAATAAAATTTAAAACGCGTGTAAAACATAAACCAAACGATGAAATTGGTTATTTCTTCATGTATAATGATCAACTCGATACTCCCTAGCCCCCAACAGCCTTTTTTTTCATAACACTTTAACCAGAGTGACGGGAGAGCGGCATTTCAGAAAACGTGCTTATCTCGGCGAGAAAAAGCGATTTCGCCAATAAAATTTAAAACGCGTGTAAAACATAAACCAAACGATGAAATTGGTTATTTCTTCATGTATAATGATCAACTCGATACTCCCTAGCCCCCAACAGCCTTTTTTTTCATAACACTTTAACCAGAGTGACGGGAGAGCGGCATTTCAGAAAACGTGCTTATCTCGGTGAGAATAAGCGATTTCGGCAATAAAATTTAAAACGCGTGTAAAACATAAACCAAACGATGAAATTGGTTATTTCTTCATGTATAATGATGAACTCGATACTCCCTAGCCCCCAACAGCCTTTTTTTTCATAACACTTTAACCAGAGTGACGGGAGAGCGGCATTTCAGAAAACGTGCTTATCTCGGCGAGAAAAAGCGATTTCGGCAATAAAATTTAAAACGCGTGTAAAACATAAACCAAACGATGAAATTGGTTATTTCTTAATGTATAATGATCAACTCGATACTCCCTAGCCCCCAACAGCCTTTTTTTTTATAACACTTTAACCAGAGTGACGGGAGAGCGGCATTTCAGAAAACGTGCTTATCTCGGCGAGAAAAGCGATTTCGGCAATAAAATTTAAAACGCGTGTAAAACATAAACCAAACGATGAAATTGGTTATTTCTTCATGTATAATGATCAACTCGATACTCCCTAGCCCCCAACAGCCTTTTTTTTCATAACACTTTAACCAGAGTGACGGGAGAGCGGCATTTCAGAAAACGTGCTTATCTCGGCGAGAAAAAGCGATTTCGGCAATACATTTTAAAACGCGTGTAAAACATAAACCAAACGATGAAATTGGTCATTTCTTCATGTATAATGATCAACTCGATAATCCCTAGCCCCCAAAAGCCTTTTTTTTCATAACACTTTAACCAGAGTGACGGGAGAGCGGCATTTCAGAAAACGTGCTTATCTCGGCGAGAAAAAGCGATTTCGGCAATAAAATTTAAAACACGTGTAAAACATAAACCAAACGATGAAATTGGTTATTTCTTCATGTATAATGATCAACTCGATACTCCCTAGCCCCCAACAGCCTTTTTTTTCATAACACTTTAACCAGAGTGACGGAAGAGCGGCATTTCAGAAAACGTGCTTATCTCGGCGAGAAAAAGCGATTTCGGCAATAAAATTTAAAACGCGTGTAAAACATAAACCAAACGATGAAATTGGTTATTTCTTCATGTATAATGATCAACTCGATACTCCCTAGCCCCCAACAGCCTTTTTTTTCATAACACTTTAACCAGAGTGACGGGAGAGCGGCATTTCAGAAAACGTGCTTATCTCGGCGAGAAAAAGCGATTTCGGCAATAAAATTTAAAACGCGTGTAAAACATAAACCAAACGATGAAATTGGTTATTTCTTCATGTATAATGATCAACTCGGAACTCCCTAGCCCCCAACAGCCTTTTTTTTCATAACACTTTAACCAGAGTGACGGGAGAGTGGCATTTCAGAAAACGTGATTATCTCGGCGAGAAAAAGCGATTTCGGCAATAAAATTTAAAACGCGTGTAAAACATAAACCAAACGATGAAATTGGTTATTTCTTCATGTATAATGATCAACTCGATACTCCCTAGCCCCCAACAGCCTTTTTTTTCATAACACTTTAAGCAGAGTGACGGGAGAGCGGCATTTCAGAAAACGTGCTTATCTCGGCGAGAAAAAGCGATTTCGGCAATAAAATTTAAAACGCGTGTAAAACATAAACCAAACGATGAAATTGGTTATTTCTTCATGTATAATGATCAACTCGATACTCCCTAGCCCCCAACAGCCTTTTTTTTCATAACACTTTAACCAGAGTGACGGGAGAGCGGCATTTCAGAAAACGTGCTTATCTCGGCGAGAAAAAGCGATTTCGGCAATAAAATTTAAAACGCGTGTAAAACATAAACCAAACGATGAAATTGGTTATTTCTTCATGTATAATGATCAACTCGATACTCCCTAGCCCCCAACAGCCTTTTTTTTCATAACACTTTAACCAGAGTGACGGGAGAGCGGCATTTCAGAAAACGTGCTTATCTCGGCGAGAAAAAGCGATTTCGGCAATAAAATTAAAAACGCGTGTAAAACATAAACCAAACGATGAAATTGGTTATTTCTTCATGTATAATGATCAACTCGATACTCCCTAGCCCCCAACAGCCTTTTTTTTCATAACACTTTAACCAGAGTGACGGGAGAGCGGCATTTCAGAAAACGTGCTTATCTCGGCGAGAAAAAGCGATTTCGGCAATAAAATTTAAAACGCGTGTAAAACATAAACCAAACGATGAAATTGGTTATTTCTTCATGTATAATGATCAACTCGATACTCCCTAGCCCCCAACAGCC
Source organism: Syngnathus leptorhynchus (assembly GCF_054491065.1). NCBI lineage: Eukaryota > Metazoa > Chordata > Actinopteri > Syngnathiformes > Syngnathidae > Syngnathus > Syngnathus leptorhynchus. The sequence goes on along the minus strand of NW_028232134.1, from coordinate 90,536 downwards.
TTTTTTTTCATAACACTTTAACCAGAGTAACGGGAGAGCGGCATTTCAGAAAACGTGCTTATCTCGGCGAGAAAAAGCGATTTCGGCAATAAAATTTAAAACGCGTGTAAAACATAAACCAAACGATGAAATTGGTTATTTCTTCATGTATAATGATCAACTCGATACTCCCTAGCCCCCAACAGCCTTTTTTTTCATAACACTTTAACCAGAGTGACGGGAGAGAGGCATTTCAGAAAACGTGCTTATCTCGGCGAGAAAAAGCGATTTCGGCAATAAAATTAAAAACGCGTGTAAAACATAAACCAAACGATGAAATTGGTTATTTCTTCATGTATAATGATCAACTCGATACTCCCTAGCCCCCAACAGCCTTTTTTTTCATAACACTTTAACCAGAGTGACGGGAGAGCGGCATTTCAGAAAACGTGCTTATCTCGGCGAGAAAAAGCAATTTCGGCAATAAAATTTAAAACGCGTGTAAAACATAAACCAAACGATGAAATTGGTTATTTCTTCATGTATAATGATCAACTCGATACTCCCTAGCCCCCAACAGCCTTTTTTTTCATAACACTTTAACCAGAGTAACGGGAGAGCGGCATTTCAGAAAACGTGCTTATCTCGGCGAGAAAAAGCGATTTCGGCAATAAAATTTAAAACACGTGTAAAACATAAACCAAACGATGAAATTGGTCATTTCTTCATGTATAATGATCAACTCGATACTCCCTAGCCCCCAACAGCCTTTTTTTTCATAACACTTTAACCAGAGTGACGGGAGAGCGGCATTTCAGAAAACGTGCTTATCTCGGCGAGAAAAAGCAATTTCGGCAATTAAATTTAAAATGCGTGTAAAACATAAACCAAACGATGAAATTGGTTATTTCTTCATGTATAATGATCAACTCGATACTCCCTAGCCCCCAACATCCTTTTTTTCGATAACACTTTAACCAGAGTGACGGGAGAGCGGCATTTCAGAAAACGTGCTTATCTCGGCGAGAAAAAGCGATTTCGGCAATAAAATTTAAAACGCGTGTAAAACATAAACCAAACGATGAAATTGGTTATTTCTTCATGTATAATGATCAACTCGATACTCCCTAGCCCCCAACAGCCTTTTTTTTTCACAACACTTTAACCAGAGTGACGGGAGAGCGGCATTTCAGAAAACGTGCTTATCTCGGCGAGAAAAAGCGATTTCGGCAATAACATTTAAAACGCGTGTAAAACATAAACCAAACGATGAAATTGGTTATTTCTTCATGTATAATGATCAACTCGATACTCCCTAGCCCCCCACAGCCTTTTATTTCATAACACTTTAACCAGAGTGACGGGAGAGCGGCATTTCAGAAAACGTGCTTATCTCGGCGAGAAAAAGCGATTTCGGCAATAAAATTTAAAACGCGTGTAAAACATAAACCAAACGATGAAATTGGTTATTTCTTCATGTATAATGATCAACTCGATACTCCCTAGCCCCCAACAGCCTTTTTTTTCATAACACTTTAACCAGAGTGACGGGAGAGCGGCATTTCAGAAAACGTGCTTATCTCGGCGAGAAAAAGCGATTTCGGCAATAAAATTTAAAACGCGTGTAAAACATAAACCAAACGATGAAATTGGTTATTTCTTCATGTATAATGATCAACTCGATACTCCCTAGCCCCCAACAGCCTTTTTTTTCATAACACTTTAACCAGAGTGACGGGAGAGCGGCATTTCAGAAAACGTGCTTATCTCGGCGAGAAAAAGCGATTTCGGCAATAAAATTTAAAACGCGTGTAAAACATAAACCAAACGATGAAATTGGTTATTTCTTCATGTATAATGATCAACTCGATACTCTCTAGCCCCCAACAGCCTATTTTTTCATAACACTTTAACCAGAGTGACGGGAGAGCGGCATTTCAGAAAACGTGCTTATCTCGGCGAGAAAAAGCGATTTCGGCAATAAAATTTAAAACGCGTGTAAAACATAAACCAAACGATGAAATTGGTTATTTCTTCATGTATAATGATCAACTCGATACTCCCTAGCCCCCAACAGCCTTTTTTTTCATAACACTTTAACCAGAGTGACGGGAGAGAGGCATTTCAGAAAACGTGCTTATCTCGGCGAGAAAAAGCGATTTCGGCAATAAAATTAAAAACGCGTGTAAAACATAAACCAAACGATGAAATTGGTTATTTCTTCATGTATAATGATCAACTCGATACTCCCTAGCCCCCAACAGCCTTTTTTTTCATAACACTTTAACCAGAGTGACGGGAGAGCGGCATTTCAGAAAACGTGCTTATCTCGGCGAGAAAAAGCAATTTCGGCAATAACATTTAAAACGCGTGTAAAACATAAACCAAACGATGAAATTGGTTATTTCTTCATGTATAATGATCAACTCGATACTCCCTAGCCCCCAACAGCCTTTTTTTTTCATAACACTTTAACCAGAGTGACGGGAGAGCGGCATTTCAGAAAACGTGCTTATCTCGGCGAGAAAAAGCGATTTCGGCAATAAAATTTAAAACGCGTGTAAAACATAAACCAAACGATGAAATTGGTTATTTCTTCATGTATAATGATCAACTCGATACTCCCTAGCCCCCAGTAGCCTTTTTTCTCATAACACTTTAACCAGAGTGACGGGAGAGCGGCATTTCAGAAAACGTGCTTATCTCGGCGAGAAAAAGCGATTTCGGCAATAAAATTTAAAACGCGTGTAAAACATAAACCAAACGATGAAATTGGTTATTTCTTCATGTATAATGATCAACTCGATACTCCCTAGCCCCCAACAGCCTTTTTTTTCATAACACTTTAACCAGAGTGACGGGAGAGCGGCATTTCAGAAAACGTGCTTATCTCGGCGAGAAAAAGCGATTTCGGCAATAAAATTTAAAACGCGTGTAAAACATAAACCAAACGATGAAATTGGTTATTTCTTCATGTATAATGATCAACTCGATACTCCCTAGCCCCCAACAGCCTTTTTTTTCACAACACTTTAACCAGAGTGACGGGAGAGCGGCATTTCAGAAAACGTGCTTATCTCGGCGAGAAAAAGCGATTTCGGCAATAACATTTAAAACGCGTGTAAAACATAAACCAAACGATGAAATTGGTTATTTCTTCATGTATAATGATCAACTCGATACTCCCTAGCCCCCCACAGCCTTTTTTTTCATAACACTTTAACCAGAGTAACGGGAGAGCGGCATTTCAGAAAATGGCTTATCTCAGCGAGAAAAAGCGATTTCGGCAATAAAATTTAAAACGCGTGTAAAACATAAACCAAACGATGAAATTGGTTATTTCTTCATGTATAATGATCAACTCGAGTCGAGCTCCAGGGAGAGAGGCTGATTTTTCGCTTTTTGAGGCCGACCGACGAACCGGCGCGGGGCGGACTCAAAAGCCCGCAGAGCCGTAGGCACTTAAAAAAGTTTCGCCTTTGGCTGTGAGCTCCAGGGGGAGAGGCTGGTTTTGCGTTATTTCAGGCCGGCTGGAGAACCGGCGCGGGTCGGACGCACAATCCCCGCAGAGCCGTGGGCACTTAGAAAATCTTTGCCAAGTTGGCTGTGAGCGCCTGGTACCTAATATGGAAGTATAGAGGCCGACTTTCGGGCAAGATCACGCCGGGTTAGGCTTCCAGGACCCCGGCTAAGCAATTTTACCGGCCCACCCGGTTCTTTTTTTAACCAGCCCGGTTCTTTTTACACTTCCAGCTGGAGCTCACGAGCGGCTTTTTGGACAAGATCACGCCGGGTTAGGCTTCCAGAGCCCCAGCTAAGCAATTTTACCGGCCCGCCCGGTTCTTTTTTTTAACCAGCCCGGTTCTTTTTACACTTCCAGCTGGAGCTCACGAGCGGCTTTTTGGACAAGATCACGACGTGTTAGGCTTCCAGAGCCCCGGCTAAGCAATTTTACCGGGTCGCCCGGTTCTTTTTTTTAACCAGCCCGGTTCTTTTTACACTTCCAGCTGGAGCTCAGCAGCGGCTTTTTGGGCAAGATCACGCCAGGTTAGGCTTCCAGGACCCCGGCTAAGCAATTCCACCGGGCTGCCCGGTTCTTTTTTTTATCCAGCCCCGGTTCTTTTTACACTTCCAGCTGGAGCTCGGGAGCGGCTTTTTGCACAAGATCACGCCGGGTTAGGCTTCCAGGACCCCGGCTAAGCAGATCAACTTGATACTCCCTAGCCCCCAACAGCCCTTTTTTTTTTTATAACAAATAAACTAGAATGACGGGAGAGCGACATTTAAGAAAACGTGCTTATCTTGGCGAGAAAAAGCGATTTCGGCAATAAAATTTAAAACGCGTGTAAAACATAAACCAAACGATCAAATTGGTTATTTCTTCATGTATAATGATCAACTCGATACTCCCTAGCCCCCAACAGCCTTTTTTTTTTATAACACTTTAACCAGAGTGACGGGAGAGCGGCATTTCAGAAAACGTGCTTATCTCGGCGAGAAAAAGTGATTTCGGCAATAAAATTTAAAACGCGTGTAAAACATAAACCAAACGTTGAAATTGGTTATTTCTTCATGTATAATGATCAACTCGATACTCCCTAGCCCCCAACAGCCCTTTTTTTTTTTATAACACATTAACCAGAGTGACGGGAGAGCGGCATTTCAGAAAACGTGCTTATCTCGGCGAGAAAAAGCGATTTCGGCAATAAAATTTAAAACGCGTGTAAAACATAAACCAAACGATGAAATTGGTTATTTCTTCATGTATAATGATCAACTCGATACTCCCTAGCCCCCAACAGCCTTTTCTTTCATAACACTTTAACCAGAGTGACGGGAGAGTGGCATTTCAGAAAACGTGCTTATCTCGGCGAGAAAAAGCGATTTCGGCAATAAAATTTAAAACGCGTGTAAAACATAAACCAAACGATGAAATTGGTTATTTCTTCATGTATAATGATCAACTCGATACTCCCTAGCCCCCAACAGCCTTTTTTTTCATAACACTTTAACCAGAGTGACGGGAGAGCGGCATTTCAGAAAACGTGCTTATCTCGGCGAGAAAAAGCGATTTCGGCAATAAAATTTAAAACGCGTGTAAAACATAAACCAAACGATGAAATTGGTTATTTCTTCATGTATAATGATCAACTCGATACTCCCTAGCCCCCAACAGCCTTTTTTTTCATAACACTTTAACCAGAGTGACGGGAGAGCGGCATTTCAGAAAACGTGCTTATCTCGGCGAGAAAAAGCGATTTCGGCAATAAAATTTAAAACGCGTGTAAAACATAAACCAAACGATGAAATTGGTTATTTCTTCATGTATAATGATCAACTCGATACTCCCTAGCCCCCAACAGCCTTTTTTTTCATAACACTTTAACCAGAGTGACGGGAGAGCGGCATTTCAGAAAACGTGCTTATCTCGGCGAGAAAAAGCGATTTCGGCAATAAAATTTAAAACGCGTGTAAAACATAAACCAAACGATGAAATTGGTTATTTCTTCATGTATAATGATCAACTCGATACTCCCTAGCCCCCAACAGCCTTTTTTTTCATAACACTTTAACCAGAGTGACGGGAGAGCGGCATTTCAGAAAACGTGCTTATCTCGGCGAGAAAAAGCGATTTCGCCAATAAAATTTAAAACGCGTGTAAAACATAAACCAAACGATGAAATTGGTTATTTCTTCATGTATAATGATCAACTCAATACTCCCTGGCCCCCAACAGCCTTTTTTTTCATAAGACTTTAACTAGAGTGACGGGAGAGCGGCATTTCAGAAAACGTGCTTATCTCGGCGAGAAAAAGCGATTTCGGCAATAAAATTTAAAACGCGTGTAAAACATAAACCAAACGATGAAATTGGTTATTTCTTCATGTATAATGATCAACTCGATACTCCCTAGCCCCCAACAGCCTTTTTTTTCATAACACTTTAACCAGAGTGACGGGAGAGCGGCATTTCAGAAAACGTGCTTATCTCGGCGAGAAAAAGCGATTTCGGCAATAAAATTTAAAACGCGTGTAAAACATAAACCAAACGATGAAATTGGTTATTTCTTCATGTATAATGATCAACTCGATACTCCCTAGCCCCCAACAGCCTTTTTTTTCATAACACTTTAACCAGAGTGACGGGAGAGCGGCATTTCAGAAAACGTGCTTATCTCGGCGAGAAAAAGCGATTTCGGCAATAAAATTTAAAACGCGTGTAAAACATAAACCAAACGATGAAATTGGTTATTTCTTCATGTATAATGATCAACTCGATACTCCCTAGCCCCCAACAGCCTTTTTTTTCATAACACTTTAACCAGAGTGACGGGAGAGCGGCATTTCAGAAAACGTGCTTATCTCGGCGAGAAAAAGCGATTTCGGCAATAAAATTTAAAACGCGTGTAAAACATAAACCAAACGATGAAATTGGTTATTTTTTCATGTATAATGATCAACTCGATACTCCCTAGCCCCCAACAGCCTTTTTTTTCATAACACTTTAACCAGAGTGACGGGAGAGCGGCATTTCAGAAAACGTGCTTATCTCGGCGAGAAAAAGCGATTTCGGCAATAAAATTTAAAACGCGTGTAAAACATAAACCAAACGATGAAATTGGTTATTTCTTCATGTATAATGATCAACTCGATACTCCCTAGCCCCCAACAGCCTTTTTTTTCATAACACTTTAACCAGAGTGACGGGAGAGCGGCATTTCAGAAAACGTGCTTATCTCGGCGAGAAAAAGCGATTTCGCCAATAAAATTTAAAACGCGTGTAAAACATAAACCAAACGATGAAATTGGTTATTTCTTCATGTATAATGATCAACTCAATACTCCCTGGCCCCCAACAGCCTTTTTTTTCATAAGACTTTAACTAGAGTGACGGGAGAGCGGCATTTCAGAAAACGTGCTTATCTCGGCGAGAAAAAGCGATTTCGGCAATAAAATTTAAAACGCGTGTAAAACATAAACCAAACGATGAAATTGGTTATTTCTTCATGTATAATGATCAACTCGATACTCCCTAGCCCCCAACAGCCTTTTTTTTCATAACACTTTAACCAGAGTGACGGGAGAGCGGCATTTCAGAAAACGTGCTTATCTCGGCGAGAAAAAGCGATTTCGGCAATAAAATTTAAAACGCGTGTAAAACATAAACCAAACGATGAAATTGGTTATTTCTTCATGTATAATGATCAACTCGATACTCCCTAGCCTCCAACAGCCTTTTTTTTCATAACACTTTAACCAGAGTGACGGGAGAGCGGCATTTCAGAAAACGTGCTTATCTCGGCGAGAAAAAGCGATTTCGGCAATAAAATTTAAAACGCGTGTAAAACATAAACCAAACGATGAAATTGGTTATTTCTTCATGTATAATGATCAACTCGATACTCCCTAGCCCCCAACAGCCTTTTTTTTCATAACACTTTAACCAGAGTGACGGGAGAGCGGCATTTCAGAAAACGTGCTTATCTCGGCGAGAAAAAGCGATTTCGGCAATAAAATTAAAAACGCGTGTAAAATATAAACCAAACGATGAAATTGGTTATTTCTTCATGTATAATGATCAACTCGATACTCCCTAGCCCCCAACAGCCTTTTTTTTCATAACACTTTAACCAGAGTGACGGGAGAGCGGCATTTCAGAAAACGTGCTTATCTCGGCGAGAAAAAGCGATTTCGGCAATAAAATTTAAAACGCGTGTAAAACATAAACCAAACGATGAAATTGGTTATTTCTTAATGTATAATGATCAACTCGATACTCCCTAGCCCCCAACAGCCTTTTTTTTTATAACACTTTAACCAGAGTGACGGGAGAGCGGCATTTCAGAAAACGTGCTTATCTCGGCGAGAAAAAGCGATTTCGGCAATAAAATTTAAAACGCGTGTAAAACATAAACCAAACGATGAAATTGGTTATTTCTTCATGTATAATGATCAACTCGATACTCCCTAGCCCCCAACAGCCTTTTTTTTCATAACACTTTAACCAGAGTGACGGGAGAGCGGCATTTCAGAAAACGTGCTTATCTCGGCGAGAAAAAGCGATTTCGGCAATACATTTTAAAACGCGTGTAAAACATAAACCAAACGATGAAATTGGTCATTTCTTCATGTATAATGATCAACTCGATAATCCCTAGCCCCCAAAAGCCTTTTTTTTCATAACACTTTAACCAGAGTGACGGGAGAGCGGCATTTCAGAAAACGTGCTTATCTCGGCGAGAAAAAGCGATTTCGGCAATAAAATTTAAAACACGTGTAAAACATAAACCAAACGATGAAATTGGTTATTTCTTCATGTATAATGATCAACTCGATACTCCCTAGCCCCCAACAGCCTTTTTTTTCATAACACTTTAACCAGAGTGACGGAAGAGCGGCATTTCAGAAAACGTGCTTATCTCGGCGAGAAAAAGCGATTTCGGCAATAAAATTTAAAACGCGTGTAAAACATAAACCAAACGATGAAATTGGTTATTTCTTCATGTATAATGATCAACTCGATACTCCCTAGCCCCCAACAGCCTTTTTTTTCATAACACTTTAACCAGAGTGACGGGAGAGCAGCATTTCAGAAAACGTGCTTATCTCGGCGAGAAAAAGCGATTTCGGCAATAAAATTTAAAACGCGTGTAAAACATAAACCAAACGATGAAATTGGTTATTTCTTCATGTATAATGATCAACTCGATACTCCCTAGCCCCCAACAGACTTTTTTTTCATAACACTTTAACCAGAGTGACGGGAGAGTGGCATTTCAGAAAACGTGCTTATCTCGGCGAGAAAAAGCGATTTCGGCAATAAAATTTAAAACGCGTGTAAAACATAAACCAAACGATGAAATTGGTTATTTCTTCATGTATAATGATCAACTCGATACTCCCTAGCCCCCAACAGCCTTTTTTTTCATAACACTTTAAGCAGAGTGACGGGAGAGCGGCATTTCAGAAAACGTGCTTATCTCGGCGAGAAAAAGCGATTTCGGCAATAAAATTTAAAACGCGTGTAAAACATAAACCAAACGATGAAATTGGTTATTTCTTCATGTATAATGATCAACTCGATACTCCCTAGCCCCCAACAGCCTTTTTTTTCATAACACTTTAACCAGAGTGACGGGAGAGCGGCATTTCAGAAAACGTGCTTATCTCGGCGAGAAAAAGCGATTTCGGCAATAAAATTTAAAACGCGTGTAAAACATAAACCAAACGATGAAATTGGTTATTTCTTCATGTATAATGATCAACTCGATACTCCCTAGCCCCCAACAGCCTTTTTTTTCATAACACTTTAACCAGAGTGACGGGAGAGCGGCATTTCAGAAAACGTGCTTATTTCGGCGAGAAAAAGCGATTTCGGCAATAAAATTAAAAACGCGTGTAAAACATAAACCAAACGATGAAATTGGTTATTTCTTCATGTATAATGATCAACTCGATACTCCCTAGCCCCCAACAGCCTTTTTTTTCATAACACTTTAACCAGAGTGACGGGAGAGCGGCATTTCAGAAAACGTGCTTATCTCGGCGAGAAAAAGCGATTTCGGCAATAAAATTTAAAACGCGTGTAAAACATAAACCAAACGATGAAATTGGTTATTTCTTCATGTATAATGATCAACTCGATACTCCCTAGCCCCCAACAGCCTTTTTTTTCATAACACTTTAACCAGAGTAACGGGAGAGCGGCATTTCAGAAAACGTGCTTATCTCGGCGAGAAAAAGCGATTTCGGCAATAAAATTTAAAACGCGTGTAAAACATAAACCAAACGATGAAATTGGTCATTTCTTCATGTATAATGATCAACTCGATACTCCCTAGCCCCCAACAGCCTTTTTTTAATAACACTTTAACCAGAGTGACGGGAGAGCGGCATTTCAGAAAACGTGCTTATCTCGGCGAGAAAAAGCAATTTCGGCAATTAAATTTAAAATGCGTGTAAAACATAAACCAAACGATGAAATTGGTTATTTCTTCATGTATAATGATCAACTCGATACTCCCTAGCCCCCAACATCCTTTTTTTTCATAACACTTTAACCAGAGTGACGGGAGAGCGGCATTTCAGAAAACGTGCTTATCTCGGCGAGAAAAAGCGATTTCGGCAATAAAATTTAAAACGCGTGTAAAACATAAACCAAACGATGAAATTGGTTATTTCTTCATGTATAATGATCAACTCGATACTCCCTAGCCCCCAACAGCCTTTTTTTTTCACAACACTTTAACCAGAGTGACGGGAGAGCGGCATTTCAGAAAACGTGCTTATCTCGGCGAGAAAAAGCGATTTCGGCAATAACATTTAAAACGCGTGTAAAACATAAACCAAACGATGAAATTGGTTATTTCTTCATGTATAATGATCAACTCGATACTCCCTAGCCCCCCACAGCCTTTTATTTCATAACACTTTAACCAGAGTGACGGGAGAGCGGCATTTCAGAAAACGTGCTTATCTCGGCGAGAAAAAGCGATTTCGGCAATAAAATTTAAAACGCGTGTAAAACATAAACCAAACGATGAAATTGGTTATTTCTTCATGTATAATGATCAACTCGATACTCCCTAGCCCCCAACAGCCTTTTTTTTCATAACACTTTAACCAGAGTGACGGGAGAGCGGCATTTCAGAAAACGTGCTTATCTCGGCGAGAAAAAGCGATTTCGGCAATAAAATTTAAAACGCGTGTAAAACATAAACCAAACGATGAAATTGGTTATTTCTTCATGTATAATGATCAACTCGATACTCCCTAGCCCCCAACAGCCTTTTTTTTCATAACACTTTAACCAGAGTGACGGGAGAGCGGCATTTCAGAAAACGTGCTTATCTCGGCGAGAAAAAGCGATTTCGGCAATAAAATTTAAAACGCGTGTAAAACATAAACCAAACGATGAAATTGGTTATTTCTTCATGTATAATGATCAACTCGATACTCTCTAGCCCCCAACAGCCTATTTTTTCATAACACTTTAACCAGAGTGACGGGAGAGCGGCATTTCAGAAAACGTGCTTATCTCGGCAAGAAAAAGCGATTTCGGCAATAAAATTTAAAACGCGTGTAAAACATAAACCAAACGATGAAATTGGTTATTTCTTCATGTATAATGATCAACTCGATACTCCCTAGCCCCCAACAGCCTTTTTTTTCATAACACTTTAACCAGAGTGACGGGAGAGCGGCATTTCAGAAAACGTGCTTATCTCGGCGAGAAAAAGCGATTTCGGCAATAAAATTAAAAACGCGTGTAAAACATAAACCAAACGATGAAATTGGTTATTTCTTCATGTATAATGATCAACTCGATACTCCCTAGCCCCCAACAGCCTTTTTTTTCATAACACTTTAACCAGAGTGACGGGAGAGCGGCATTTCAGAAAACGTGCTTATCTCGGCGAGAAAAAGCAATTTCGGCAATAAAATTTAAAACGCGTGTAAAACATAAACCAAACGATGAAATTGGTTATTTCTTCATGTATAATGATCAACTCGATACTCCCTAGCCCCCAACAGCCTTTTTTTTTCATAACACTTTAACCAGAGTGACGGGAGAGCGGCATTTCAGAAAACGTGCTTATCTCGGCGAGAAAAAGCGATTTCGGCAATAAAATTTAAAACGCGTGTAAAACATAAACCAAACGATGAAATTGGTTATTTCTTCATGTATAATGATCAACTCGATACTCCCTAGCCCCCAGTAGCCTTTTTTCTCATAACACTTTAACCAGAGTGACGGGAGAGCGGCATTTCAGAAAACGTGCTTATCTCGGCGAGAAAAAGCAATTTCGGCAATAAAATTTAAAACGCGTGTAAAACATAAACCAAACGATGAAATTGGTTATTTCTTCATGTATAATGATCAACTCGATACTCCCTAGCCCCCAACAGCCTTTTTTTTCAGAACACTTTAACCAGAGTGACGGGAGAGCGGCATTTCAGAAAACGTGCTTATCTCGGCGAGAAAAAGCGATTTCGGCAATAAAATTTAAAACGCGTGTAAAACATAAACCAAACGATGAAATTGGTTATTTCTTCATGTATAATGATCAACTCGATACTCCCTAGCCCCCAACAGCCTTTTTTTTCACAACACTTTAACCAGAGTGACGGGAGAGCGGCATTTCAGAAAACGTGCTTATCTCGGCGAGAAAAAGCGATTTCGGCAATAACATTTAAAACGCGTGTAAAACATAAACCAAACGATGAAATTGGTTATTTCTTCATGTATAATGATCAACTCGATACTCCCTAGCCCCCCACAGCCTTTTTTTTCATAACACTTTAACCAGAGTAACGGGAGAGCGGCATTTCAGAAAACGTGCTTATCTCAGCGAGAAAAAGCGATTTCGCCAATAAAATTTAAAACGCGTGTAAAACATAAACCAAACGATGAAATTGGTTATTTCTTCATGTATAATGATCAACTCGATACTCCCTAGCCCCCAACAGCCTTTTTTTTCATAACACTTTAACCAGAGTGACGGGAGAGCGGCATTTCAGAAAACGTGCTTATCTCGGCGAGAAAAAGCGATTTCGGCAATAAAATTTAAAACGCGTGTAAAACATAAACCAAACAATGAAATTGGTTATTTCTTCATGTATAATGATCAACTCGATACTCCCTAGCCCCCAACAGCCTTTTTTTTCATAACACTTTAACCAGAGTGACGGGAGAGCGGCATTTCAGAAAACGTGCTTATCTCGGCGAGAAAAAGCGATTTCGGCAATAAAATTTAAAACGCGTGTAAAACATAAACCAAACGATGAAATTGGTTATTTCTTCATGTATAATGATCAACTCGATACTCTCTAGCCCCCAACAGCCTATTTTTTCATAACACTTTAACCAGAGTGACGGGAGAGCGGCATTTCAGAAAACGTGCTTATCTCGGCGAGAAAAAGCGATTTCGGCAATAAAATTTAAAACGCGTGTAAAACATAAACCAAACGATGAAATTGGTTATTTCTTCATGTATAATGATCAACTCGATACTCCCTAGCCCCCAACAGCCTTTTTTTTCATAACACTTTAACCAGAGTGACGGGAGAGCGGCATTTCAGAAAACGTGCTTATCTCGGCGAGAAAAAGCGATTTCGGCAATAAAATTAAAAACGCGTGTAAAACATAAACCAAACGATGAAATTGGTTATTTCTTCATGTATAATGATCAACTCGATACTCCCTAGCCCCCAACAGCCTTTTTTTTCATAACACTTTAACCAGAGTGACGGGAGAGCGGCATTTCAGAAAACGTGCTTATCTCGGCGAGAAAAAGCGATTTCGGCAATAAAATTTAAAACGCGTGTAAAACATAAATCAAACGATGAAATTGGTTATTTCTTAATGTATAATGATCAACTCGATACTCCCTAGCCCCCAACAGCCTTTTTTTTTATAACACTTTAACCAGAGTGACGGGAGAGCGGCATTTCAGAAAACGTGCTTATCTCGGCGAGAAAAAGCGATTTCGCCAATAAAATTTAAAACGCGTGTAAAACATAAACCAAACGATGAAATTGGTTATTTCTTCATGTATAATGATCAACTCGATACTCCCTAGCCCCCAACAGCCTTTTTTTTCATAACACTTTAACCAGAGTGACGGGAGAGCGGCATTTCAGAAAACGTGCTTATCTCGGCGAGAAAAAGCGATTTCGGCAATAAAATTTAAAACGCGTGTAAAACATAAACCAAACGATGAAATTGGATATTTCTTCATGTATAATGATCAACTCGATACTCCCTAGCCCCCAACAGCCTTTTTTTCATAACACTTTAACCAGAGTGACGGGAGAGCGGCATTTCAGAAAACGTGCTTATCTCGGCGAGAAAAAGCGATTTCGGCAATAAAATTTAAAACGCGTGTAAAACATAAACCAAACGATGAAATTGGTTATTTCTTCATGTATAATGATCAACTCGATACTCCCTAGCCCCCAACAGCCTTTTTTTTTCATAACACTTTAACCAGAGTGACGGGAGAGCGGCATTTCAGAAAACGTGCTTATCTCGGCGAGAAAAAGCGATTTCGGCAATAAAATTTAAAACTCGTGTAAAACATAAACCAAACGATGAAATTGGTTATTTCTTCATGTATAATGATCAACTCGATACTCCCTAGCCCCCAACAGCCTTTTTTTTCATAACACTTTAACCAGAGTGACGGGAGAGCGGCATTTCAGAAAACGTGCTTATCTCGGCGAGAAAAAGCGATTTCGGCAATAAAATTTAAAACGCGTGTAAAACATAAACCAAACGATGAATTTGGTTATTTCTTCATGTATAATGATCAACTCGATACTCCCTAGCCCCCAACAGCCTTTTTTTTCATAACACTTTAACCAGAGTGACGGGAGAGCGGCATTTCAGAAAACGTGCTTATCTCGGCGAGAAAAAGCGATTTCGGCAATAAAATTTAAAACGCGTGTAAAACATAAACCAAACGATGAAATTGGTTATTTCTTCATGTATAATGATCAACTCGATACTCCCTAGCCCCCAACAGCCTTTTTTTTTCATAACACTTTAACCAGAGTGACGGGAGAGCGGAATTTCAGAAAACGTGCTTATCTCGGCAAAAAAAAAGCGATTTCGGCAATAAAATTTAAAACGCGTGTAAAACATAAACCAAACGATGAAATTGGTTATTTCTTCATGTATAATGATCAACTCGATACTCCCTAGCCCCCAACAGCCTTTTTTTTCATGACACTTTAACCAGAGTGACGGGAGAGCGGCATTTCAGAAAACGTGCTTATCTCGGCGAGAAAAAGCGATTTCGGCAATAAACTTTAAAACGCGTGTAAAACATAAACCAAACGATGAAATTGGTTATTTCTTCATGTATAATGATCAACTCGATACTCCCTAGCCCCCAACAGCCTTTTTTTTTCATAACACTTTAACCAGAGTGACGGGAGAGCGGCATTTCAGAAAACGTGCTTATCTCGGCGAGAAAAAGCGATTTCGGCAATAAAATTTAAAACGCGTGTAAAACATAAACCAAACGATGAAATTGGTTATTTCTTCATGTATAATGATCAACTCGATACTCCCTAGCCCCCAACAGCCTTTTTTTTCATAACACTTTAACCAGAGTGATGGGAGAGCGGCATTTCAGAAAACGTGCTTATCTCGGCGAGAAAAAGCGATTTCGGCAATAAAATTTAAAACGCGTGTAAAACATAAACCAAACGATGAAATTGGTTATTTCTTCATGTATAATGATCAACTCGATACTCCCTAGCCCCCAACAGCCTTTTTTTTCATAACACTTTAACCAGAGTGACGGGAGAGCGGCATTTCAGAAAACGTGCTTATCTCGGCGAGAAAAAGCGATTTCGGCAATAAAATTTAAAACGCGTGTAAAACATAAACCAAACGATGAAATTGGTTATTTCTTCATGTATAATGATCAACTCGATACTCCCTAGCCCCCAGTAGCCTTTTTTCTCATAACACTTTAACCAGAGTGACGGGAGAGCGGCATTTCAGAAAACGTGCTTATCTCGGCGAGAAAAAGCGATTTCGGCAATAAAATTTAAAACGCGTGTAAAACATAAACCAAACGATGAAATTGGTTATTTCTTCATGTATAATGATCAACTCGATACTCCCTAGCCCCCAACAGCCTTTTTTTTCATAACACTTTAACCAGAGTGACGGGAGAGCGGCATTTCAGAAAACGTGCTTATCTCGGCAAGAAAAAGCGATTTCGGCAATAAAATTTAAAACGCGTGTAAAACATAAACCAAACGATGAAATTGGTTATTTCTTCATGTATAATGATCAACTCGATACTCCCTAGCCCCCAACAGCCTTTTTTTTCACAACACTTTAACCAGAGTGACGGGAGAGCGGCATTTCAGAAAACGTGCTTATCTCGGCGAGAAAAAGCGATTTCGGCAATAACATTTAAAACGCGTGTAAAACATAAACCAAACGATGAAATTGGTTATTTCTTCATGTATAATGATCAACTCGATACTCCCTAGCCCCCCACAGCCTTTTTTTTCATAACACTTTAACCAGAGTAACGGGAGAGCGGCATTTCAGAAAACGTGCTTATCTCAGCGAGAAAAAGCGATTTTGCCAATAAAATTTAAAACGCGTGTAAAACATAAACCAAACGATGAAATTGGTTATTTCTTCATGTATAATGATCAACTCGATACTCCCTAGCCCCCAACAGCCTTTTTTTTCATAACACTTTAACCAGAGTGACGGTAGAGCGGCATTTCAGAAAACGTGCTTATCTCGGCGAGAAAAAGCGATTTCGGCAATAAAATTTAAAACGCGTGTAAAACATAAACCAAACGATGAAATTGGTTATTTCTTCATGTATAATGATCAACTCGATACTCCCTAGCCCCCAACAGCCTTTTTTTTCATAACACTTTAACCAGAGTGACGGGAGAGCGGCATTTCAGAAAACGTGCTTATCTCGGCGAGAAAAAGCGATTTCGGCAATAAAATTTAAAACGCGTGTAAAACATAAACCAAACGATGAAATTGGTTATTTCTTCATGTATAATGATCAACTCGATACTCTCTAGCCCCCAACAGCCTATTTTTTCATAACACTTTAACCAGAGTGACGGGAGAGCGGCATTTCAGAAAACGTGCTTATCTCGGCGAGAAAAAGCGATTTCGGCAATAAAATTTAAAACGCGTGTAAAACATAAACCAAACGATGAAATTGGTTATTTCTTCATGTATAATGATCAACTCGATACTCCCTAGCCCCCAACAGCCTTTTTTTTCATAACACTTTAACCAGAGTGACGGGAGAGCGGCATTTCAGAAAACGTGCTTATCTCGGCGAGAAAAAGCGATTTCGGCAATAAAATTAAAAACGCGTGTAAAACATAAACCAAACGATGAAATTGGTTATTTCTTCATGTATAATGATCAACTCGATACTCCCTAGCCCCCAACAGCCTTTTTTTTCATAACACTTTAACCAGAGTGACGGGAGAGCGGCATTTCAGAAAACGTGCTTATCTCGGCGAGAAAAAGCGATTTCGGCAATAAAATTTAAAACGCGTGTAAAACATAAACCAAACGATGAAATTGGTTATTTCTTAATGTATAATGATCAACTCGATACTCCCTAGCCCCCAACAGCCTTTTTTTTTATAACACTTTAACCAGAGTGACGGGAGAGCGGCATTTCAGAAAACGTGCTTATCTCGGCGAGAAAAAGCGATTTCGGCAATAAAATTTAAAACGCGTGTAAAACATAAACCAAACGATGAAATTGGTTATTTCTTCATGTATAATGATCAACTCGATACTCCCTAGCCCCCAACAGCCTTTTTTTTCATAACACTTTAACCAGAGTGACGGGAGAGCGGCATTTCAGAAAACGTGCTTATCTCGGCGAGAAAAAGCGATTTCGGCAATAAAATTTAAAACGCGTGTAAAACATAAACCAAACGATGAAATTGGTTATTTCTTCATGTATAATGATCAACTCGATACTCCCTAGCCCCCAACAGCCTTTTTTTTTTCATAACACTTTAACCAGAGTGACGGGAGAGCGGCATTTCAGAAAACGTGCTTATCTCGGCGAGAAAAAGCGATTTCGGCAATAAAATTTAAAACGCGTGTAAAACATAAACCAAACGATGAAATTGGTTATTTCTTCATGTATAATGATCAACTCGATACTCCCTAGCCCCCAACAGCCTTTTTTTTCATAACACTTTAACCAGAGTGATGGGAGAGCGGCATTTCAGAAAACGTGCTTATCTCGGCGAGAAAAAGCGATTTCGGCAATAAAATTTAAAACGCGTGTAAAACATAAACCAAACGATGAAATTGGTTATTTCTTCATGTATAATGATCAACTCGATACTCCCTAGCCCCCAACAGCCTTTTTTTTCATAACACTTTAACCAGAGTGACGGGAGAGCGGCATTTCAGAAAACGTGCTTATCTCAGCGAGAAAAAGCGATTTCGGCAATAAAATTTAAAACGCGTGTAAAACATAAACCAAACGATGAAATTGGTTATTTCTTCATGTATAATGATCAACTCGATACTCCCTAGCCCCCAACAGCCTTTTTTTTCACAACACTTTAACCAGAGTGACGGGAGAGCGGCATTTCAGAAAACGTGCTTATCTCGGCGAGAAAAAGCGATTTCGGCAATAAAATTTAAAACGCGTGTAAAACATAAACCAAACGATGAAATTGGTTATTTCTTCATGTATAATGATCAACTCGATACTCCCTAGCCCCCAACAGCCTTTTTTTTCCATAACACTTTAACCAGAGTGACGGGAGAGCGGCATTTCAGAAAACGTGCTTATCTCGGCGAGAAAAAGCGATTTCGGCAATAAAATTTAAAACGTGTGTAAAACATAAACCAAACGATGAAATTGGTTATTTCTTCATGTATAATGATCAACTCGATACTCCCTAGCCCCCAACAGCCTTTTTTTTCATAACACTTTAACCAGAGTGACGGGAGAGCGGCATTTCAGAAAACGTGCTTATCTCGGCGAGAAAAAGCGATTTCGGCAATAAAATTTAAAACGCGTGTAAAACATAAACCAAACGATGAAATTGGTTATTTCTTCATGTATAATGATCAACTCGATACTCCCTAGCCCCCAACAGCCTTTTTTTTCAAAACACTTTAACCAGAGTGACGGGAGAGCGGCATTTCAGAAAACGTGCTTATCTCGGCGAGAAAAAGCGATTTCGGCAATAAAATTTAAAACGCGTGTAAAACATAAACCAAACGATGAAATTGGTTATTTCTTCATGTATAATGATCAACTCGATACTCCCTAGCCCCCAGTAGCCTTTTTTCTCATAACACTTTAACCAGAGTGACGGGAGAGCGGCATTTCAGAAAACGTGCTTATCTCGGCGAGAAAAAGCGATTTCGGCAATAAAATTTAAAACGCGTGTAAAACATAAACCAAACGATGAAATTGGTTATTTCTTCATGTATAATGATCAACTCGATACTCCCTAGCCCCCAACAGCCTTTTTTTTCATAACACTTTAACCAGAGTGACGGGAGAGCGGCATTTCAGAAAACGTGCTTATCTCGGCGAGAAAAAGCGATTTCGGCAATAAAATTTAAAACGCGTGTAAAACATAAACCAAACGATGAAATTGGTTATTTCTTCATGTATAATGATCAACTCGATACTCCCTAGCCCCCAACAGCCTTTTTTTCATAACACTTTAACCAGAGTGACGGGAGAGCGGCATTTCAGAAAACGTGCTTATCTCGGCGAGAAAAAGCGATTTCGGCAATAAAATTTAAAACGCGTGTAAAACATAAACCAAACGATGAAATTGGTTATTTCTTCATGTATAATGATCAACTCGATACTCCCTAGCCCCCAACAGCCTTTTTTTTCATAACACTTTAACCAGAGTGACGGGAGAGCGGCATTTCAGAAAACGTGCTTATCTCGGCGAGAAAAAGCGATTTCGGCAATAAAATTTAAAACGCGTGTAAAACATAAACCAAACGATGAAATTGGTTATTTCTTCATGTATAATGATCAACTCGATACTCCCTAGCCCCCAACAGCCTTTTTTTTCATAACACTTTAACCAGAGTGACGGGAGAGCGGCATTTCAGAAAACGTGCTTATCTCGGCGAGAAAAAGCGATTTCGGCAATAAAATTTAAAACGCGTGTAAAACATAAACCAAACGATGAAATTGGTTATTTCTTCATGTATAATGATCAACTCGATACTCCCTAGCCCCCAACAGCCTTTTTTTTCACAACACTTTAACCAGAGTGACGGGAGAGCGGCATTTCAGAAAACGTGCTTATCTCGGCGAGAAAAAGCGATTTCGGCAATAACATTTAAAACGCGTGTAAAACATAAACCAAACGATGAAATTGGTTATTCTTCATGTATAATGATCAACTCGATACTCCCTAGCCCCCCACAGCCTTTTTTTTCATAACACTTTAACCAGAGTAACGGGAGAGCGGCATTTCAGAAAACGTGCTTATCTCAGCGAGAAAAAGCGATTTTGCCAATAAAATTTAAAACGCGTGTAAAACATAAACCAAACGATGAAATTGGTTATTTCTTCATGTATAATGATCAACTCGATACTCCCTAGCCCCCAACAGCCTTTTTTTTCATAACACTTTAACCAGAGTGACGGGAGAGCGGCATTTCAGAAAACGTGCTTATCTCGGCGAGAAAAAGCGATTTCGGCAATAAAATTTAAAACGCGTGTAAAACATAAACCAAACGATGAAATTGGTTATTTCTTCATGTATAATGATCAACTCGATACTCCCTAGCCCCCAACAGCCTTTTTTTTCATAACACTTTAACCAGAGTGACGGGAGAGCGGCATTTCAGAAAACGTGCTTATCTCGGCGAGAAAAAGCGATTTCGGCAATAAAATTTAAAACGCGTGTAAAACATAAACCAAACGATGAAATTGGTTATTTCTTCATGTATAATGATCAACTCGATACTCCCTAGCCCCCAACAGCCTTTTTTTTCACAACACTTTAACCAGAGTGACGGGAGAGCGGCATTTCAGAAAACGTGCTTATCTCGGCGAGAAAAAGCGATTTCGGCAA
Organism: Syngnathus leptorhynchus; assembly: GCF_054491065.1. Lineage (NCBI taxonomy): Eukaryota > Metazoa > Chordata > Actinopteri > Syngnathiformes > Syngnathidae > Syngnathus > Syngnathus leptorhynchus. The sequence continues at coordinate 69,951 of NW_028232134.1, read as the reverse complement.
TAAAATTTAAAACGCGTGTAAAACATAAACCAAACGATGAAATTGGTTATTTCTTCATGTATAATGATCAACTCGATACTCCCTAGCCCCCAACAGCCTTTTTTTTCCATAACACTTTAACCAGAGTGACGGGAGAGCGGCATTTCAGAAAACGTGCTTATCTCGGCGAGAAAAAGCGATTTCGGCAATAAAATTTAAAACGTGTGTAAAACATAAACCAAACGATGAAATTGGTTATTTCTTCATGTATAATGATCAACTCGATACTCCCTAGCCCCCAACAGCCTTTTTTTTCATAACACTTTAACCAGAGTGACGGGAGAGCGGCATTTCAGAAAACGTGCTTATCTCGGCGAGAAAAAGCGATTTCGGCAATAAAATTTAAAACGCGTGTAAAACATAAACCAAACGATGAAATTGGTTATTTCTTCATGTATAATGATCAACTCGATACTCCCTAGCCCCCAACAGCCTTTTTTTTCATAACACTTTAACCAGAGTGACGGGAGAGCGGCATTTCAGAAAACGTGCTTATCTCGGCGAGAAAAAGCGATTTCGGCAATAAAATTTAAAACGCGTGTAAAACATAAACCAAACGATGAAATTGGTTATTTCTTCATGTATAATGATCAACTCGATACTCCCTAGCCCCCAGTAGCCTTTTTTCTCATAACACTTTAACCAGAGTGACGGGAGAGCGGCATTTCAGAAAACGTGCTTATCTCGGCGAGAAAAAGCGATTTCGGCAATAAAATTTAAAACGCGTGTAAAACATAAACCAAACGATGAAATTGGTTATTTCTTCATGTATAATGATCAACTCGATACTCCCTAGCCCCCAACAGCCTTTTTTTTCATAACACTTTAACCAGAGTGACGGGAGAGCGGCATTTCAGAAAACGTGCTTATCTCGGCGAGAAAAAGCGATTTCGGCAATAAAATTTAAAACGCGTGTAAAACATAAACCAAACGATGAAATTGGTTATTTCTTCATGTATAATGATCAACTCGATACTCCCTAGCCCCCAACAGCCTTTTTTTTCACAACACTTTAACCAGAGTGACGGGAGAGCGGCATTTCAGAAAACGTGCTTATCTCGGCGAGAAAAAGCGATTTCGGCAATAACATTTAAAACGCGTGTAAAACATAAACCAAACGATGAAATTGGTTATTCTTCATGTATAATGATCAACTCGATACTCCCTAGCCCCCCACAGCCTTTTTTTTCATAACACTTTAACCAGAGTAACGGGAGAGCGGCATTTCAGAAAACGTGCTTATCTCAGCGAGAAAAAGCGATTTTGCCAATAAAATTTAAAACGCGTGTAAAACATAAACCAAACGATGAAATTGGTTATTTCTTCATGTATAATGATCAACTCGATACTCCCTAGCCCCCAACAGCCTTTTTTTTCATAACACTTTAACCAGAGTGACGGGAGAGCGGCATTTCAGAAAACGTGCTTATCTCGGCGAGAAAAAGCGATTTCGGCAATAAAATTTAAAACGCGTGTAAAACATAAACCAAACGATGAAATTGGTTATTTCTTCATGTATAATGATCAACTCGATACTCCCTAGCCCCCAACAGCCTTTTTTTTCATAACACTTTAACCAGAGTGACGGGAGAGCGGCATTTCAGAAAACGTGCTTATCTCGGCGAGAAAAAGCGATTTCGGCAATAAAATTTAAAACGCGTGTAAAACATAAACCAAACGATGAAATTGGTTATTTCTTCATGTATAATGATCAACTCGATACTCTCTAGCCCCCAACAGCCTATTTTTTCATAACACTTTAACCAGAGTGACGGGAGAGCGGCATTTCAGAAAACGTGCTTATCTCGGCGAGAAAAAGCGATTTCGGCAATAAAATTTAAAACGCGTGTAAAACATAAACCAAACGATGAAATTGGTTATTTCTTCATGTATAATGATCAACTCGATACTCCCTAGCCCCCAACAGCCTTTTTTTTCATAACACTTTAACCAGAGTGACGGGAGAGCGGCATTTCAGAAAACGTGCTTATCTCGGCGAGAAAAAGCGATTTCGGCAATAAAATTAAAAACGCGTGTAAAACATAAACCAAACGATGAAATTGGTTATTTCTTCATGTATAATGATCAACTCGATACTCCCTAGCCCCCAACAGCCTTTTTTTTCATAACACTTTAACCAGAGTGACGGGAGAGCGGCATTTCAGAAAACGTGCTTATCTCGGCGAGAAAAAGCGATTTCGGCAATAAAATTTAAAACGCGTGTAAAACATAAACCAAACGATGAAATTGGTTATTTCTTAATGTATAATGATCAACTCGATACTCCCTAGCCCCCAAACGCCTTTTTTTTTATAACACTTTAACCAGAGTGACGGGAGAGCGGCATTTCAGAAAACGTGCTTATCTCGGCGAGAAAAAGCGATTTCGGCAATAAAATTTAAAACGCGTGTAAAACATAAACCAAACGATGAAATTGGTTATTTCTTCATGTATAATGATCAACTCGATACTCCCTAGCCCCCAACAGCCTTTTTTTTCATAACACTTTAACCAGAGTGACGGGAGAGCGGCATTTCAGAAAACGTGCTTATCTCGGCGAGAAAAAGCGATTTCGGCAATAAAATTTAAAACGCGTGTAAAACATAAACCAAACGATGAAATTGGTTATTTCTTCATGTATAATGATCAACTCGATACTCCCTAGCCCCCAACAGCCTTTTTTTTTCATAACACTTTAACCAGAGTGACGGGAGAGCGGCATTTCAGAAAACGTGCTTATCTCGGCGAGAAAAAGCGATTTCGGCAATAAAATTTAAAACGCGTGTAAAACATAAACCAAACGATGAAATTGGTTATTTCTTCATGTATAATGATCAACTCGATACTCCCTAGCCCCCAACAGCCTTTTTTTTCATAACACTTTAACCAGAGTGATGGGAGAGCGGCATTTCAGAAAACGTGCTTATCTCGGCGAGAAAAAGCGATTTCGGCAATAAAATTTAAAACGCGTGTAAAACATAAACCAAACGATGAAATTGGTTATTTCTTCATGTATAATGATCAACTCGATACTCCCTAGCCCCCAACAGCCTTTTTTTCATAACACTTTAACCAGAGTGACGGGAGAGCGGCATTTCAGAAAACGTGCTTATCTCAGCGAGAAAAAGCGATTTCGGCAATAAAATTTAAAACGCGTGTAAAACATAAACCAAACGATGAAATTGGTTATTTCTTCATGTATAATGATCAACTCGATACTCCCTAGCCCCCAACAGCCTTTTTTTTCACAACACTTTAACCAGAGTGACGGGAGAGCGGCATTTCAGAAAACGTGCTTATCTCGGCGAGAAAAAGCGATTTCGGCAATACAATTTAAAACGCGTGTAAAACATAAACCAAACGATGAAATTGGTTATTTCTTCATGTATAATGATCAACTCGAGTCGAGCTCCAGGGAGAGAGGCTGATTTTTCGCTTTTTGAGGCCGACCGACGAACCGGCGCGGGGCGGACTCAAAAGCCCGCAGAGCCGTAGGCACTTAGAAAAGTTTCGCCTTTGGCTGTGAGCTCCAGGGGGAGAGGCTGGTTTTGCGTTATTTCAGGCCGGCTGGAGAACCGGCGCGGGTCGGACGCACAATCCCCGCAGAGCCGTGGGCACTTAGAAAATCTTTGCCAAGTTGGCTGTGAGCGCCTGGTACCTAATATGGAAGTATAGAGGCCGACTTTCGGGCAAGATCACGCCGGGTTAGGCTTCCAGGACCCCGGCTAAGCAATTTTACCGGCCCACCCGGTTCTTTTTTTAACCAGCCCGGTTCTTTTTACACTTCCAGCTGGAGCTCACGAGCGGCTTTTTGGACAAGATCACGCCGGGTTAGGCTTCCAGAGCCCCAGCTAAGCAATTTTACCGGCCCGCCCGGTTCTTTTTTTTAACCAGCCCGGTTCTTTTTACACTTCCAGCTGGAGCTCACGAGCGGCTTTTTGGACAAGATCACGACGTGTTAGGCTTCCAGAGCCCCGGCTAAGCAATTTTACCGGGTCGCCCGGTTCTTTTTTTTAACCAGCCCGGTTCTTTTTACACTTCCAGCTGGAGCTCAGCAGCGGCTTTTTGGGCAAGATCACGCCAGGTTAGGCTTCCAGGACCCCGGCTAAGCAATTCCACCGGGCTGCCCGGTTCTTTTTTTTATCCAGCCCCGGTTCTTTTTACACTTCCAGCTGGAGCTCGGGAGCGGCTTTTTGCACAAGATCACGCCTGGTTAGGCTTCCAGGACCCCGGCTAAGCAGATCAACTTGATACTCCCTAGCCCCCAACAGCCCTTTTTTTTTTTTATAACAAATAAACTAGAATGACGGGAGAGCGACATTTAAGAAAACGTGCTTATCTTGGCGAGAAAAAGCGATTTCGGCAATAAAATTTAAAACGCGTGTAAAACATAAACCAAACGATCAAATTGGTTATTTCTTCATGTATAATGATCAACTCGATACTCCCTAGCCCCCAACAGCCTTTTTTTTTTATAACACTTTAACCAGAGTGACGGGAGAGCGGCATTTCAGAAAACGTGCTTATCTCGGCGAGAAAAAGTGATTTCGGCAATAAAATTTAAAACGCGTGTAAAACATAAACCAAACGTTGAAATTGGTTATTTCTTCATGTATAATGATCAACTCGATACTCCCTAGCCCCCAACAGCCCTTTTTTTTTTATAACACATTAACCAGAGTGACGGGAGAGCGGCATTTCAGAAAACGTGCTTATCTCGGCGAGAAAAAGCGATTTCGGCAATAAAATTTAAAACGCGTGTAAAACATAAACCAAACGATGAAATTGGTTATTTCTTCATGTATAATGATCAACTCGATACTCCCTAGCCCCCAACAGCCTTTTTTTTCATAACACTTTAACCAGAGTGACGGGAGAGCGGCATTTCAGAAAACGTGCTTATCTCGGCGAGAAAAAGCGATTTCGGCAATAAAATTTAAAACGCGTGTAAAACATAAACCAAACGATGAAATTGGTTATTTCTTCATGTATAATGATCAACTCGATACTCCCTAGCCCCCAACAGCCTTTTTTTTCATAACACTTTAACCAGAGTGACGGGAGAGCGGCATTTCAGAAAACGTGCTTATCTCGGCGAGAAAAAGCGATTTCGGCAATAAAATTTAAAACGCGTGTAAAACATAAACCAAACGATGAAATTGGTTATTTCTTCATGTATAATGATCAACTCGATACTCCCTAGCCCCCAACAGCCTTTTTTTTTCATAACACTTTAACCAGAGTGACGGGAGAGCGGCATTTCAGAAAACGTGCTTATCTCGGCGAGAAAAAGCGATTTCGGCAATAAAATTTAAAACGCGTGTAAAACATAAACCAAACGATGAAATTGGTTATTTCTTCATGTATAATGATCAACTCGATACTCCCTAGCCCCCAACAGCCTTTTTTTTCATAACACTTTAACCAGAGTGACGGGAGAGCGGCATTTCAGAAAACGTGCTTATCTCGGCGAGAAAAAGCGATTTCGGCAATAAAATTTAAAACGCGTGTAAAACATAAACCAAACGATGAAATTGGTTATTTCTTCATGTATAATGATCAACTCGATAATCCCTAGCCCCCAAAAGCCTTTTTTTTCATAACACTTTAACCAGAGTGACGGGAGAGCGGCATTTCAGAAAACGTGCTTATCTCGGCGAGAAAAAGCGATTTCGGCAATAAAATTTAAAACACGTGTAAAACATAAACCAAACGATGAAATTGGTTATTTCTTCATGTATAATGATCAACTCGATACTCCCTAGCCCCCAACAGCCTTTTTTTTCATAACACTTTAACCAGAGTGACGGAAGAGCGGCATTTCAGAAAACGTGCTTATCTCGGCGAGAAAAAGCGATTTCGGCAATAAAATTTAAAACGCGTGTAAAACATAAACCAAACGATGAAATTGGTTATTTCTTCATGTATAATGATCAACTCGATACTCCCTAGCCCCCAACAGCCTTTTTTTTCATAACACTTTAACCAGAGTGACGGGAGAGCGGCATTTCAGAAAACGTGCTTATCTCGGCGAGAAAAAGCGATTTCGGCAATAAAATTTAAAACGCGTGTAAAACATAAACCAAACGATGAAATTGGTTATTTCTTCATGTATAATGATCAACTCGATACTCCCTAGCCCCCAACAGCCTTTTTTTTCATAACACTTTAACCAGAGTGACGGGAGAGTGGCATTTCAGAAAACGTGCTTATCTCGGCGAGAAAAAGCGATTTCGGCAATAAAATTTAAAACGCGTGTAAAACATAAACCAAACGATGAAATTGGTTATTTCTTCATGTATAATGATCAACTCGATACTCCCTAGCCCCCAACAGCCTTTTTTTTCATAACACTTTAAGCAGAGTGACGGGAGAGCGGCATTTCAGAAAACGTGCTTATCTCGGCGAGAAAAAGCGATTTCGGCAATAAAATTTAAAACGCGTGTAAAACATAAACCAAACGATGAAATTGGTTATTTCTTCATGTATAATGATCAACTCGATACTCCCTAGCCCCCAACAGCCTTTTTTTTCATAACACTTTAACCAGAGTGACGGGAGAGCGGCATTTCAGAAAACGTGCTTATCTCGGCGAGAAAAAGCGATTTCGGCAATAAAATTTAAAACGCGTGTAAAACATAAACCAAACGATGAAATTGGTTATTTCTTCATGTATAATGATCAACTCGATACTCCCTAGCCCCCAACAGCCTTTTTTTTCATAACACTTTAACCAGAGTGACGGGAGAGCGGCATTTCAGAAAACGTGCTTATCTCGGCGAGAAAAAGCGATTTCGGCAATAAAATTAAAAACGCGTGTAAAACATAAACCAAACGATGAAATTGGTTATTTCTTCATGTATAATGATCAACTCGATACTCCCTAGCCCCCAACAGCCTTTTTTTTCATAACACTTTAACCAGAGTGACGGGAGAGCGGCATTTCAGAAAACGTGCTTATCTCGGCGAGAAAAAGCGATTTCGGCAATAAAATTTAAAACGCGTGTAAAACATAAACCAAACGATGAAATTGGTTATTTCTTCATGTATAATGATCAACTCGATACTCCCTAGCCCCCAACAGCCTTTTTTTTCATAACACTTTAACCAGAGTAACGGGAGAGCGGCATTTCAGAAAACGTGCTTATCTCGGCGAGAAAAAGCGATTTCGGCAATAAAATTTAAAACGCGTGTAAAACATAAACCAAACGATGAAATTGGTCATTTCTTCATGTATAATGATCAACTCGATACTCCCTAGCCCCCAACAGCCTTTTTTTTCATAACACTTTAACCAGAGTGACGGGAGAGCGGCATTTCAGAAAACGTGCTTATCTCGGCGAGAAAAAGCAATTTCGGCAATTAAATTTAAAATGCGTGTAAAACATAAACCAAACGATGAAATTGGTTATTTCTTCATGTATAATGATCAACTCGATACTCCCTAGCCCCCAACATCCTTTTTTTTCATAACACTTTAACCAGAGTGACGGGAGAGCGGCATTTCAGAAAACGTGCTTATCTCGGCGAGAAAAAGCGATTTCGGCAATAAAATTTAAAACGCGTGTAAAACATAAACCAAACGATGAAATTGGTTATTTCTTCATGTATAATGATCAACTCGATACTCCCTAGCCCCCAACAGCCTTTTTTTTTCACAACACTTTAACCAGAGTGACGGGAGAGCGGCATTTCAGAAAACGTGCTTATCTCGGCGAGAAAAAGCGATTTCGGCAATAACATTTAAAACGCGTGTAAAACATAAACCAAACGATGAAATTGGTTATTTCTTCATGTATAATGATCAACTCGATACTCCCTAGCCCCCCACAGCCTTTTATTTCATAACACTTTAACCAGAGTGACGGGAGAGCGGCATTTCAGAAAACGTGCTTATCTCGGCGAGAAAAAGCGATTTCGGCAATAAAATTTAAAACGCGTGTAAAACATAAACCAAACGATGAAATTGGTTATTTCTTCATGTATAATGATCAACTCGATACTCCCTAGCCCCCAACAGCCTTTTTTTTCATAACACTTTAACCAGAGTGACGGGAGAGCGGCATTTCAGAAAACGTGCTTATCTCGGCGAGAAAAAGCGATTTCGGCAATAAAATTTAAAACGCGTGTAAAACATAAACCAAACGATGAAATTGGTTATTTCTTCATGTATAATGATCAACTCGATACTCCCTAGCCCCCAACAGCCTTTTTTTTCATAACACTTTAACCAGAGTGACGGGAGAGCGGCATTTCAGAAAACGTGCTTATCTCGGCGAGAAAAAGCGATTTCGGCAATAAAATTTAAAACGCGTGTAAAACATAAACCAAACGATGAAATTGGTTATTTCTTCATGTATAATGATCAACTCGATACTCTCTAGCCCCCAACAGCCTATTTTTTCATAACACTTTAACCAGAGTGACGGGAGAGCGGCATTTCAGAAAACGTGCTTATCTCGGCGAGAAAAAGCGATTTCGGCAATAAAATTTAAAACGCGTGTAAAACATAAACCAAACGATGAAATTGGTTATTTCTTCATGTATAATGATCAACTCGATACTCCCTAGCCCCCAACAGCCTTTTTTTTCATAACACTTTAACCAGAGTGACGGGAGAGCGGCATTTCAGAAAACGTGCTTATCTCGGCGAGAAAAAGCGATTTCGGCAATAAAATTAAAAACGCGTGTAAAACATAAACCAAACGATGAAATTGGTTATTTCTTCATGTATAATGATCAACTCGATACTCCCTAGCCCCCAACAGCCTTTTTTTTCATAACACTTTAACCAGAGTGACGGGAGAGCGGCATTTCAGAAAACGTGCTTATCTCGGCGAGAAAAAGCAATTTCGGCAATAAAATTTAAAACGCGTGTAAAACATAAACCAAACGATGAAATTGGTTATTTCTTCATGTATAATGATCAACTCGATACTCCCTAGCCCCCAACAGCCTTTTTTTTTCATAACACTTTAACCAGAGTGACGGGAGAGCGGCATTTCAGAAAACGTGCTTATCTCGGCGAGAAAAAGCGATTTCGGCAATAAAATTTAAAACGCGTGTAAAACATAAACCAAACGATGAAATTGGTTATTTCTTCATGTATAATGATCAACTCGATACTCCCTAGCCCCCAGTAGCCTTTTTTCTCATAACACTTTAACCAGAGTGACGGGAGAGCGGCATTTCAGAAAACGTGCTTATCTCGGCGAGAAAAAGCGATTTCGGCAATAAAATTTAAAACGCGTGTAAAACATAAACCAAACGATGAAATTGGTTATTTCTTCATGTATAATGATCAACTCGATACTCCCTAGCCCCCAACAGCCTTTTTTTTCATAACACTTTAACCAGAGTGACGGGAGAGCGGCATTTCAGAAAACGTGCTTATCTCGGCGAGAAAAAGCGATTTCGGCAATAAAATTTAAAACGCGTGTAAAACATAAACCAAACGATGAAATTGGTTATTTCTTCATGTATAATGATCAACTCGATACTCCCTAGCCCCCAACAGCCTTTTTTTTCATAACACTTTAACCAGAGTGACGGGAGAGCGGCATTTCAGAAAACGTGCTTATCTCGGCGAGAAAAAGCGATTTCGGCAATAAAATTTAAAACGCGTGTAAAACATAAACCAAACGATGAAATTGGTTATTTCTTCATGTATAATGATCAACTCGATACTCTCTAGCCCCCAACAGCCTATTTTTTCATAACACTTTAACCAGAGTGACGGGAGAGCGGCATTTCAGAAAACGTGCTTATCTCGGCGAGAAAAAGCGATTTCGGCAATAAAATTTAAAACGCGTGTAAAACATAAACCAAACGATGAAATTGGTTATTTCTTCATGTATAATGATCAACTCGATACTCCCTAGCCCCCAACAGCCTTTTTTTTCATAACACTTTAACCAGAGTGACGGGAGAGCGGCATTTCAGAAAACGTGCTTATCTCGGCGAGAAAAAGCGATTTCGGCAATAAAATTAAAAACGCGTGTAAAACATAAACCAAACGATGAAATTGGTTATTTCTTCATGTATAATGATCAACTCGATACTCCCTAGCCCCCAACAGCCTTTTTTTTTCATAACACTTTAACCAGAGTGACGGGAGAGCGGCATTTCAGAAAACGTGCTTATCTCGGCGAGAAAAAGCGATTTCGGCAATAAAATTTAAAACGCGTGTAAAACATAAACCAAACGATGAAATTGGTTATTTCTTGATGTATAATGATCAACTCGATACTCCCTAGCCCCCAACAGCCTTTTTTTTTATAACACTTTAACCAGAGTGACGGGAGAGCGGCATTTCAGAAAACGTGCTTATCTCGGCGAGAAAAAGCGATTTCGGCAATAAAATTTAAAACGCGTGTAAAACATAAACCAAACGATGAAATTGGTTATTTCTTCATGTATAATGATCAACTCGATACTCCCTAGCCCCCAACAGCCTTTTTTTTCATAACACTTTAACCAGAGTGACGGGAGAGCGGCATTTCAGAAAACGTGCTTATCTCGGCGAGAAAAAGCGATTTCGGCAATAAAATATAAAACGCGTGTAAAACATAAACCAAACGATGAAATTGGTTATTTCTTCATGTATAATGATCAACTCGATACTCCCTAGCCCCCAACAGCCTTTTTTTCATAACACTTTAACCAGAGTGACGGGAGAGCGGCATTTCAGAAAACGTGCTTATCTCGGCGAGAAAAAGCGATTTCGGCAATAAAATTTAAAACGCGTGTAAAACATAAACCAAACGATGAAATTGGTTATTTCTTCATGTATAATGATCAACTCGATACTCCCTAGCCCCCAACAGCCTTTTTTTTCATAACACTTTAACCAGAGTGACGGGAGAGCGGCATTTCAGAAAACGTGCTTATCTCGGCGAGAAAAAGCGATTTCGGCAATAAAATTTAAAACGCGTGTAAAACATAAACCAAACGATGAAATTGGTTATTTCTTCATGTATAATGATCAACTCGATACTCCCTAGCCCCCAACAGCCTTTTTTTTCATAACACTTTAACCAGAGTGACGGGAGAGCGGCATTTCAGAAAACGTGCTTATCTCGGCGAGAAAAAGCGATTTCGGCAATAAAATTTAAAACGCGTGTAAAACATAAACCAAACGATGAATTTGGTTATTTCTTCATGTATAATGATCAACTCGATACTCCCTAGCCCCCAACAGCCTTTTTTTTCATAACACTTTAACCAGAGTGACGGGAGAGCGGCATTTCAGAAAACGTGCTTATCTCGGCGAGAAAAAGCGATTTCGGCAATAAAATTTAAAACGCGTGTAAAACATAAACCAAACGATGAAATTGGTTATTTCTTCATGTATAATGATCAACTCGATACTCTCTAGCCCCCAACAGCCTATTTTTTCATAACACTTTAACCAGAGTGACGGGAGAGCGGCATTTCAGAAAACGTGCTTATCTCGGCGAGAAAAAGCGATTTCGGCAATAAAATTTAAAACGCGTGTAAAACATAAACCAAACGATGAAATTGGTTATTTCTTCATGTATAATGATCAACTCGATACTCCCTAGCCCCCAACAGCCTTTTTTTTCATAACACTTTAACCAGAGTGACGGGAGAGCGGCATTTCAGAAAACGTGCTTATCTCGGCGAGAAAAAGCGATTTCGGCAATAAAATTAAAAACGCGTGTAAAACATAAACCAAACGATGAAATTGGTTATTTCTTCATGTATAATGATCAACTCGATACTCCCTAGCCCCCAACAGCCTTTTTTTTCATAACACTTTAACCAGAGTGACGGGAGAGCGGCATTTCAGAAAACGTGCTTATCTCGGCGAGAAAAAGCGATTTCGGCAATAAAATTTAAAACGCGTGTAAAACATAAACCAAACGATGAAATTGGTTATTTCTTAATGTATAATGATCAACTCGATACTCCCTAGCCCCCAACAGCCTTTTTTTTTATAACACTTTAACCAGAGTGACGGGAGAGCGGCATTTCAGAAAACGTGCTTATCTCGGCGAGAAAAAGCGATTTCGGCAATAAAATTTAAAACGCGTGTAAAACATAAACCAAACGATGAAATTGGTTATTTCTTCATGTATAATGATCAACTCGATACTCCCTAGCCCCCAACAGCCTTTTTTTTCATAACACTTTAACCAGAGTGACGGGAGAGCGGCATTTCAGAAAACGTGCTTATCTCGGCGAGAAAAAGCGATTTCGGCAATAAAATTTAAAACGCGTGTAAAACATAAACCAAACGATGAAATTGGTTATTTCTTCATGTATAATGATCAACTCGATACTCCCTAGCCCCCAACAGCCTTTTTTTTTCATAACACTTTAACCAGAGTGACGGGAGAGCGGCATTTCAGAAAACGTGCTTATCTCGGCGAGAAAAAGCGATTTCGGCAATAAAATTTAAAACGCGTGTAAAACATAAACCAAACGATGAAATTGGTTATTTCTTCATGTATAATGATCAACTCGATACTCCCTAACCCCCAACAGCCTTTTTTTTCATAACACTTTAACCAGAGTGATGGGAGAGCGGCATTTCAGAAAACGTGCTTATCTCGGCGAGAAAAAGCGATTTCGGCAATAAAATTTAAAACGCGTGTAAAACATAAACCAAACGATGAAATTGGTTATTTCTTCATGTATAATGATCAACTCGATACTCCCTAGCCCCCAACAGCCTTTTTTTCATAACACTTTAACCAGAGTGACGGGAGAGCGGCATTTCAGAAAACGTGCTTATCTCAGCGAGAAAAAGCGATTTCGGCAATAAAATTTAAAACGCGTGTAAAACATAAACCAAACGATGAAATTGGTTATTTCTTCATGTATAATGATCAACTCGATACTCCCTAGCCCCCAACAGCCTTTTTTTTCACAACACTTTAACCAGAGTGACGGGAGAGCGGCATTTCAGAAAACGTGCTTATCTCGGCGAGAAAAAGCGATTTCGGCAATACAATTTAAAACGCGTGTAAAACATAAACCAAACGATGAAATTGGTTATTTCTTCATGTATAATGATCAACTCGAGTCGAGCTCCAGGGAGAGAGGCTGATTTTTCGCTTTTTGAGGCCGACCGACGAACCGGCGCGGGGCGGACTCAAAAGCCCGCAGAGCCGTAGGCACTTAGAAAAGTTTCGCCTTTGGCTGTGAGCTCCAGGGGGAGAGGCTGGTTTTGCGTTATTTCAGGCCGGCTGGAGAACCGGCGCGGGTCGGACGCACAATCCCCGCAGAGCCGTGGGCACTTAGAAAATCTTTGCCAAGTTGGCTGTGAGCGCCTGGTACCTAATATGGAAGTATAGAGGCCGACTTTCGGGCAAGATCACGCCGGGTTAGGCTTCCAGGACCCCGGCTAAGCAATTTTACCGGCCCACCCGGTTCTTTTTTTAACCAGCCCGGTTCTTTTTACACTTCCAGCTGGAGCTCACGAGCGGCTTTTTGGACAAGATCACGCCGGGTTAGGCTTCCAGAGCCCCAGCTAAGCAATTTTACCGGCCCGCCCGGTTCTTTTTTTTAACCAGCCCGGTTCTTTTTACACTTCCAGCTGGAGCTCACGAGCGGCTTTTTGGACAAGATCACGACGTGTTAGGCTTCCAGAGCCCCGGCTAAGCAATTTTACCGGGTCGCCCGGTTCTTTTTTTTAACCAGCCCGGTTCTTTTTACACTTCCAGCTGGAGCTCAGCAGCGGCTTTTTGGGCAAGATCACGCCAGGTTAGGCTTCCAGGACCCCGGCTAAGCAATTCCACCGGGCTGCCCGGTTCTTTTTTTTATCCAGCCCCGGTTCTTTTTACACTTCCAGCTGGAGCTCGGGAGCGGCTTTTTGCACAAGATCACGCCTGGTTAGGCTTCCAGGACCCCGGCTAAGCAGATCAACTTGATACTCCCTAGCCCCCAACAGCCCTTTTTTTTTTTTATAACAAATAAACTAGAATGACGGGAGAGCGACATTTAAGAAAACGTGCTTATCTTGGCCAGAAAAAGCGATTTCGGCAATAAAATTTAAAACGCGTGTAAAACATAAACCAAACGATCAAATTGGTTATTTCTTCATGTATAATGATCAACTCGATACTCCCTAGCCCCCAACAGCCTTTTTTTTTTATAACACTTTAACCAGAGTGACGGGAGAGCGGCATTTCAGAAAACGTGCTTATCTCGGCGAGAAAAAGTGATTTCGGCAATAAAATTTAAAACGCGTGTAAAACATAAACCAAACGTTGAAATTGGTTATTTCTTCATGTATAATGATCAACTCGATACTCCCTAGCCCCCAACAGCCCTTTTTTTTTTATAACACATTAACCAGAGTGACGGGAGAGCGGCATTTCAGAAAACGTGCTTATCTCGGCGAGAAAAAGCGATTTCGGCAATAAAATTTAAAACGCGTGTAAAACATAAACCAAACGATGAAATTGGTTATTTCTTCATGTATAATGATCAACTCGATACTCCCTAGCCCCCAACAGCCTTTTTTTTCATAACACTTTAACCAGAGTGACGGGAGAGCGGCATTTCAGAAAACGTGCTTATCTCGGCGAGAAAAAGCGATTTCGGCAATAAAATTTAAAACGCGTGTAAAACATAAACCAAACGATGAAATTGGTTATTTCTTCATGTATAATGATCAACTCGATACTCCCTAGCCCCCAACAGCCTTTTTTTTCATAACACTTTAACCAGAGTGACGGGAGAGCGGCATTTCAGAAAACGTGCTTATCTCGGCGAGAAAAAGCGATTTCGGCAATAAAATTTAAAACGCGTGTAAAACATAAACCAAACGATGAAATTGGTTATTTCTTCATGTATAATGATCAACTCGATACTCCCTAGCCCCCAACAGCCTTTTTTTTCATAACACTTTAACCAGAGTGACGGGAGAGCGGCATTTCAGAAAACGTGCTTATCTCGGCGAGAAAAAGCGATTTCGGCAATAAAATTTAAAACGCGTGTAAAACATAAACCAAACGATGAAATTGGTTATTTCTTCATGTATAATGATCAACTCGATACTCCCTAGCCCCCAACAGCCTTTTTTTTCATAACACTTTAACCAGAGTGACGGGAGAGCGGCATTTCAGAAAACGTGCTTATCAAGGCGAGAAAAAGCGATTTCGGCAATAAAATTTAAAACGCGTGTAAAACATAAACCAAACGATGAAATTGGTTATTTCTTCATGTATAATGATCAACTCGATAATCCCTAGCCCCCAAAAGCCTTTTTTTTCATAACACTTTAACCAGAGTGACGGGAGAGCGGCATTTCAGAAAACGTGCTTATCTCGGCGAGAAAAAGCGATTTCGGCAATAAAATTTAAAACACGTGTAAAACATAAACCAAACGATGAAATTGGTTATTTCTTCATGTATAATGATCAACTCGATACTCCCTAGCCCCCAACAGCCTTTTTTTTCATAACACTTTAACCAGAGTGACGGAAGAGCGGCATTTCAGAAAACGTGCTTATCTCGGCGAGAAAAAGCGATTTCGGCAATAAAATTTAAAACGCGTGTAAAACATAAACCAAACGATGAAATTGGTTATTTCTTCATGTATAATGATCAACTCGATACTCCCTAGCCCCCAACAGCCTTTTTTTTCATAACACTTTAACCAGAGTGACGGGAGAGCGGCATTTCAGAAAACGTGCTTATCTCGGCGAGAAAAAGCGATTTCGGCAATAAAATTTAAAACGCGTGTAAAACATAAACCAAACGATGAAATTGGTTATTTCTTCATGTATAATGATCAACTCGATACTCCCTAGCCCCCAACAGCCTTTTTTTTCATAACACTTTAACCAGAGTGACGGGAGAGTGGCATTTCAGAAAACGTGCTTATCTCGGCGAGAAAAAGCGATTTCGGCAATAAAATTTAAAACGCGTGTAAAACATAAACCAAACGATGAAATTGGTTATTTCTTCATGTATAATGATCAACTCGATACTCCCTAGCCCCCAACAGCCTTTTTTTTCATAACACTTTAAGCAGAGTGACGGGAGAGCGGCATTTCAGAAAACGTGCTTATCTCGGCGAGAAAAAGCGATTTCGGCAATAAAATTTAAAACGCGTGTAAAACATAAACCAAACGATGAAATTGGTTATTTCTTCATGTATAATGATCAACTCGATACTCCCTAGCCCCCAACAGCCTTTTTTTTCATAACACTTTAACCAGAGTGACGGGAGAGCGGCATTTCAGAAAACGTGCTTATCTCGGCGAGAAAAAGCGATTTCGGCAATAAAATTTAAAACGCGTGTAAAACATAAACCAAACGATGAAATTGGTTATTTCTTCATGTATAATGATCAACTCGATACTCCCTAGCCCCCAACAGCCTTTTTTTTCATAACACTTTAACCAGAGTGACGGGAGAGCGGCATTTCAGAAAACGTGCTTATCTCGGCGAGAAAAAGCGATTTCGGCAATAAAATTAAAAACGCGTGTAAAACATAAACCAAACGATGAAATTGGTTATTTCTTCATGTATAATGATCAACTCGATACTCCCTAGCCCCCAACAGCCTTTTTTTTCATAACACTTTAACCAGAGTGACGGGAGAGCGGCATTTCAGAAAACGTGCTTATCTCGGCGAGAAAAAGCGATTTCGGCAATAAAATTTAAAACGCGTGTAAAACATAAACCAAACGATGAAATTGGTTATTTCTTCATGTATAATGATCAACTCGATACTCCCTAGCCCCCAACAGCCTTTTTTTTCATAACACTTTAACCAGAGTAACGGGAGAGCGGCATTTCAGAAAACGTGCTTATCTCGGCGAGAAAAAGCGATTTCGGCAATAAAATTTAAAACGCGTGTAAAACATAAACCAAACGATGAAATTGGTCATTTCTTCATGTATAATGATCAACTCGATACTCCCTAGCCCCCAACAGCCTTTTTTTTCATAACACTTTAACCAGAGTGACGGGAGAGCGGCATTTCAGAAAACGTGCTTATCTCGGCGAGAAAAAGCAATTTCGGCAATTAAATTTAAAATGCGTGTAAAACATAAACCAAACGATGAAATTGGTTATTTCTTCATGTATAATGATCAACTCGATACTCCCTAGCCCCCAACATCCTTTTTTTTCATAACACTTTAACCAGAGTGACGGGAGAGCGGCATTTCAGAAAACGTGCTTATCTCGGCGAGAAAAAGCGATTTCGGCAATAAAATTTAAAACGCGTGTAAAACATAAACCAAACGATGAAATTGGTTATTTCTTCATGTATAATGATCAACTCGATACTCCCTAGCCCCCAACAGCCTTTTTTTTTCACAACACTTTAACCAGAGTGACGGGAGAGCGGCATTTCAGAAAACGTGCTTATCTCGGCGAGAAAAAGCGATTTCGGCAATAACATTTAAAACGCGTGTAAAACATAAACCAAACGATGAAATTGGTTATTTCTTCATGTATAATGATCAACTCGATACTCCCTAGCCCCCCACAGCCTTTTATTTCATAACACTTTAACCAGAGTGACGGGAGAGCGGCATTTCAGAAAACGTGCTTATCTCGGCGAGAAAAAGCGATTTCGGCAATAAAATTTAAAACGCGTGTAAAACATAAACCAAACGATGAAATTGGTTATTTCTTCATGTATAATGATCAACTCGATACTCCCTAGCCCCCAACAGCCTTTTTTTTCATAACACTTTAACCAGAGTGACGGGAGAGCGGCATTTCAGAAAACGTGCTTATCTCGGCGAGAAAAAGCGATTTCGGCAATAAAATTTAAAACGCGTGTAAAACATAAACCAAACGATGAAATTGGTTATTTCTTCATGTATAATGATCAACTCGATACTCCCTAGCCCCCAACAGCCTTTTTTTTCATAACACTTTAACCAGAGTGACGGGAGAGCGGCATTTCAGAAAACGTGCTTATCTCGGCGAGAAAAAGCGATTTCGGCAATAAAATTTAAAACGCGTGTAAAACATAAACCAAACGATGAAATTGGTTATTTCTTCATGTATAATGATCAACTCGATACTCTCTAGCCCCCAACAGCCTATTTTTTCATAACACTTTAACCAGAGTGACGGGAGAGCGGCATTTCAGAAAACGTGCTTATCTCGGCGAGAAAAAGCGATTTCGGCAATAAAATTTAAAACGCGTGTAAAACATAAACCAAACGATGAAATTGGTTATTTCTTCATGTATAATGATCAACTCGATACTCCCTAGCCCCCAACAGCCTTTTTTTTCATAACACTTTAACCAGAGTGACGGGAGAGCGGCATTTCAGAAAACGTGCTTATCTCGGCGAGAAAAAGCGATTTCGGCAATAAAATTAAAAACGCGTGTAAAACATAAACCAAACGATGAAATTGGTTATTTCTTCATGTATAATGATCAACTCGATACTCCCTAGCCCCCAACAGCCTTTTTTTTCATAACACTTTAACCAGAGTGACGGGAGAGCGGCATTTCAGAAAACGTGCTTATCTCGGCGAGAAAAAGCAATTTCGGCAATAAAATTTAAAACGCGTGTAAAACATAAACCAAACGATGAAATTGGTTATTTCTTCATGTATAATGATCAACTCGATACTCCCTAGCCCCCAACAGCCTTTTTTTTTCATAACACTTTAACCAGAGTGACGGGAGAGCGGCATTTCAGAAAACGTGCTTATCTCGGCGAGAAAAAGCGATTTCGGCAATAAAATTTAAAACGCGTGTAAAACATAAACCAAACGATGAAATTGGTTATTTCTTCATGTATAATGATCAACTCGATACTCCCTAGCCCCCAGTAGCCTTTTTTCTCATAACACTTTAACCAGAGTGACGGGAGAGCGGCATTTCAGAAAACGTGCTTATCTCGGCGAGAAAAAGCGATTTCGGCAATAAAATTTAAAACGCGTGTAAAACATAAACCAAACGATGAAATTGGTTATTTCTTCATGTATAATGATCAACTCGATACTCCCTAGCCCCCAACAGCCTTTTTTTTCATAACACTTTAACCAGAGTGACGGGAGAGCGGCATTTCAGAAAACGTGCTTATCTCGGCGAGAAAAAGCGATTTCGGCAATAAAATTTAAAACGCGTGTAAAACATAAACCAAACGATGAAATTGGTTATTTCTTCATGTATAATGATCAACTCGATACTCCCTAGCCCCCAACAGCCTTTTTTTTCATAACACTTTAACCAGAGTGACGGGAGAGCGGCATTTCAGAAAACGTGCTTATCTCGGCGAGAAAAAGCGATTTCGGCAATAAAATTTAAAACGCGTGTAAAACATAAACCAAACGATGAAATTGGTTATTTCTTCATGTATAATGATCAACTCGATACTCTCTAGCCCCCAACAGCCTATTTTTTCATAACACTTTAACCAGAGTGACGGGAGAGCGGCATTTCAGAAAACGTGCTTATCTCGGCGAGAAAAAGCGATTTCGGCAATAAAATTTAAAACGCGTGTAAAACATAAACCAAACGATGAAATTGGTTATTTCTTCATGTATAATGATCAACTCGATACTCCCTAGCCCCCAACAGCCTTTTTTTTCATAACACTTTAACCAGAGTGACGGGAGAGCGGCATTTCAGAAAACGTGCTTATCTCGGCGAGAAAAAGCGATTTCGGCAATAAAATTAAAAACGCGTGTAAAACATAAACCAAACGATGAAATTGGTTATTTCTTCATGTATAATGATCAACTCGATACTCCCTAGCCCCCAACAGCCTTTTTTTTTCATAACACTTTAACCAGAGTGACGGGAGAGCGGCATTTCAGAAAACGTGCTTATCTCGGCGAGAAAAAGCGATTTCGGCAATAAAATTTAAAACGCGTGTAAAACATAAACCAAACGATGAAATTGGTTATTTCTTGATGTATAATGATCAACTCGATACTCCCTAGCCCCCAACAGCCTTTTTTTTTATAACACTTTAACCAGAGTGACGGGAGAGCGGCATTTCAGAAAACGTGCTTATCTCGGCGAGAAAAAGCGATTTCGGCAATAAAATTTAAAACGCGTGTAAAACATAAACCAAACGATGAAATTGGTTATTTCTTCATGTATAATGATCAACTCGATACTCCCTAGCCCCCAACAGCCTTTTTTTTCATAACACTTTAACCAGAGTGACGGGAGAGCGGCATTTCAGAAAACGTGCTTATCTCGGCGAGAAAAAGCGATTTCGGCAATAAAATATAAAACGCGTGTAAAACATAAACCAAACGATGAAATTGGTTATTTCTTCATGTATAATGATCAACTCGATACTCCCTAGCCCCCAACAGCCTTTTTTTCATAACACTTTAACCAGAGTGACGGGAGAGCGGCATTTCAGAAAACGTGCTTATCTCGGCGAGAAAAAGCGATTTCGGCAATAAAATTTAAAACGCGTGTAAAACATAAACCAAACGATGAAATTGGTTATTTCTTCATGTATAATGATCAACTCGATACTCCCTAGCCCCCAACAGCCTTTTTTTTCATAACACTTTAACCAGAGTGACGGGAGAGCGGCATTTCAGAAAACGTGCTTATCTCGGCGAGAAAAAGCGATTTCGGCAATAAAATTTAAAACGCGTGTAAAACATAAACCAAACGATGAAATTGGTTATTTCTTCATGTATAATGATCAACTCGATACTCCCTAGCCCCCAACAGCCTTTTTTTTCATAACACTTTAACCAGAGTGACGGGAGAGCGGCATTTCAGAAAACGTGCTTATCTCGGCGAGAAAAAGCGATTTCGGCAATAAAATTTAAAACGCGTGTAAAACATAAACCAAACGATGAATTTGGTTATTTCTTCATGTATAATGATCAACTCGATACTCCCTAGCCCCCAACAGCCTTTTTTTTCATAACACTTTAACCAGAGTGACGGGAGAGCGGCATTTCAGAAAACGTGCTTATCTCGGCGAGAAAAAGCGATTTCGGCAATAAAATTTAAAACGCGTGTAAAACATAAACCAAACGATGAAATTGGTTATTTCTTCATGTATAATGATCAACTCGATAGAGAATGGTAGGTGGCCCTTATGACAAAGTTTGATGGAGTAGTGATTTATGACCTTAATAAAAAAGTATTAAATTTTTTTTTTTTTTTTTTTTTTTTTTTTTTTAAAAAGAGTTATTGAGGTCATAGAGTTTATGGAGGTCATAGGGAGGTCATAGGTTATAGGGTTAGGTTGTTATTTATTTAAAATGTTGAATTGTGGGTTAGGGTTAGGGTTTGAGTTTGGTATGAATGTGTATCTGTGGGATGTGTGTGTGGTGGGTGTGTGGTTGAAAGTCAAAAATGTTATGAGCTGCTGCTTCCTCCCTCGTCCTGTAGGGGGTGTTTAAGTGTTTCATTCACTTTCATCCTGAGATAGGAGTGGTAAGGTGTGTAAGTTTATTTATCTCAGGATGAGTGTAAATCTTGTTTTGTTTTGTTTTTTGGATGGGGGTAAGTCTGAACATGTGTGTTATATCATCTGTAAAACTTGTTTTGTTTATTTTTTGGTGGTGGGAATATGTCTGTAGATGTTTAGGGTCTTAAGATTGTTGGGAGTGTCTGACCTTCTCACCTTGCGCGGCTCTTTACCGCGTGTGTCTGTATCTGGGTTGTATGTGTGTGTATGTGGCTGAGTTAAATTATTTGATGGTGGGAATATGTCTGTACATGTTTTGGGTCTTAAGATTGTTGGGGGGTGTATGACCCTGCTTTATGACCTCGCCGCGTGTATCTGTATCTGTGGGATGTGTGTGTGTGTGGATGTTTGTGTGGGCCCCATGCGTTTTATGAAACATATATATATTTTTGGTGGTATGTTTCAGTTTAAAAAAGCTTTTAATAATAGTATGAGGTGAAAAAATGAATCTTACCTTCCGAGGGATGAAATTAGCTGGTCCTCAGTCCAATTTTGTGTATGGAGGAGAAAATGGAGTTTAAAAATGGGGTGGGGGTATGATGAGGGGTCTTCAGGTCAGAATGTTCTTTAGGGCGGGAAAGTATCTGGATATATAGATGTGCAAGTGTTTAAACAGTCAGAAAAGGCCTTTACAAAGCTCAAACCACCTCAAGTCGGTCTCTACGCTCTGCGGATCTTTTAAAAGCAATGGTGAAAGGTAGGTTGTTTTTTCTCCTAAAAATAAACTATTCTGTTATAATGCGATTGTATTTATGACGTATGTTTTTTTTTGTACATAGATATTATCGTCTATGCGGACGTCCACAATGCTCGTGAGTTTTATTATGTGTTTACATTATTCTGTTATTTTCTCCATCAGAAATGTGATGTTATTGTTTTTCTCAACAAAAAAAGCGCGGTTAAATGATGACTTCAGTGGAGTCTACTTAACGCAGACGGATTACGGTGAATCACACATTCATTTATGTTAGTTAATATTAATACGTTGATCTTAAAATGTTTAACTTATGTATGTATGTTAGATCTGGTAGGTGCAGCGGAGCAAGACATCCAGAAAAACGGTCTGGGTGACACAGGTCGCGAAGGTTACAAAGAGCCTGCTTCACACGTGTCGGATGTGTTGGGAGAATCGTCTGACGAGGGCTCAGCTCCGCATCTTTTAAGAGCATTTGAAGACCGACAGAATCGGCTCTTTGCTCAAAAAGCGGATGACGTGTCAGCGGGTCACGTGACGGACGCAGAGCTTGCGAATATTAAGTACGAGGAGTTGAACCAAACTCGCGAATCGTTAAAAGAAATTGAAGGTATGTCGATTTTTGTTTTATATATATATATATATATATATATATATATATATATATATATTATTTTTTCTATCATATATTTATGTTATAACATTGTTTCTTCTGTATACTTCAGGCGCTATTGACAGCCAACCACAGGCTGCTCAACCTTCGAGGCGTCAGATGACTCGGAGTAGGAGGGGTCGAAGAAGGAGCAGGCTCACACACAACCCCCACCCATCCTTCCGTGTGAGAGAGAGGCGTCTGAAAGATTCAAGGTCTCATGCGTGTGACGGTGAATGTATTTACAGACAGCAACTTCGCTCTTGTCTCAAAGTAATACAGACATTGACATCTGCAATTGAAACATCGATAGTTTAAAATAAAAAGGCAATGTCTGACCCTAAACTCACGCCAACTGAGGCAGACGTCATAACAAGCATTGTTGAAATAGATTTTGAAACCGATGAAACAAATCATGAATCACGTACAAGGCAGAGATTTTGTGATACCCCTGAACTAGATCAACAAATCTTGACAATTAACAACGATATTGAAATGTTATCGGATGGTGCGTATAGGAGTCAAATATCAGAATTAACATCACACCTGCTATCTGCTCTAGAGGGTGTAAATGCGGTGGTATCGGGTGAGCAGAGTGCCCTCAGCCCCGATGTGCCTAATCATTTACAAAGTGTGGTAGAGGGTCTTAATAATCAAAGTGTCAACGATGGTAGCCAAAGTCCTATACACATTTCTTCACAAATGTTAAACTTGATAACTGAATTAAATAACCACACGTATGAGAGTGTACGTTGTCTCAGTCCTAACATACCGGCTCAACTGATTGACATTATCAACGAGTTAAATGTACAGCCGCCTGACCCGACTCACGATAATCAGTCTGTGTTGAATGATGAAATAATTGATGACATGTGCGTTGAACCCTTGGCGTGTATTGATGGTAGCGACATAGCGCCGTGCCTACAAACTCGCCAACAGCCTAACAACTGCGCTGTAATAATTGATCATCAAATTGGGGGCGACATAGCGCCGTCTCAACATACGGCGTTTCAGCAACCTGACGCTACCTCTCAGCCGCTGAGTCGTGTTCAACCCGCAGGCTCGGAACCTGTTGCTACCTCTCAGCCTCTAAACCGTGTTCAACAAGGTGGCTCGGCTGTAGTTAACAGACCCCATTTCAATAATGTTGAAGTGCGGAGACGTATAAATCCCCCCATGCAATCGGGTAGCAGGGATTTTGCTTCTTTTTACATGCATATCGAAAATAACATCGAAGGTGTTTTGGAGGAGGTAGATGACATTGCACAAACGGGGGATGCAATTCAGATTGAGATTGTGGGGGGTGGTGACGAAAGAGCACATACCTACCAGCAAATGACTGATATAGACTCTATGAGGGAGCATGTACAAAGTATGCTAGAACGTTTAGCACAGTCTAACACAGAACTTATGCTCGATGAAGGTTTAGAATTAGTGGTACAAATATTCAAGCCTTTGCGTGGAGGTATGCGTCGCAAACTGATACAATCCACTAATGTAGAAATATTAAAGAGAAAAAAACGACATTTGTACATGACTCTTAACAAAGACAACAATCTATGCTTTGCTCTCGCGTTAGCACATCTGCTAAACAGCTCGCTAACAACAAAGCAGGCCACACAGCAGGCTCGGCTCTTACAAGAGAGTGTAGGTTTGAACTGTCACACAGCTGTAAGTCTGGCTGATGTACACAAATTCGAGAAAGCCCTCAAAAGAAAGATAGTTGTAATGTACAGAAAAGCCGACTGCCGTCCTATGACTTTTTTTGAGACTCGCTACCCCAAATCAGCCGATGATATTTTGTTTATCCTTTTACTAGAGAATCATTTCTACGGCGTTAAATCCATTGAGGGGTTTGTAGGTCATACATATTTCTGTAGACACTGCTTCAAAGGTCACGAGAATTGGGAGCAGCATCGGTGCCCGGGGCACTGTCACGTGTGTCTTGATGCGAGATGTAAACAGCTACCCTTTAAACGTGTAATCTGTCCTGATTGTAATAAGACTTGTTATAATGACGAGTGTTTTATCAAACATAAAGAGCCGCGCAAGGCGAGAAGGTCAGACATCCTCAAAACTAACTGTGACACATATAAAAAATGCATGCAATGCGGCTTGCAATATTATGTGAAACCAGGTGCTAGTCGTGTCAAGCATCATTGCCTCGCTAAAAAATGTGCTGTGTGCGGTGACGAGTTGAGGGGAGATACAATGCTTGATCCTCATCTGTGTTACATCCAACCTCTAAAAGCACAGCCTCCTTGTAGAAATGTAATATACTACGATTTTGAAACCTATGTAGATGAAGACGGGTCACTCAAACCCTTTCTTGTTTGTTGTAAATCGAATAGTATGGAGAAGCATTGGTTTGGTACCGATTGTGTCGACGGTTTTGTTAGTTTTTTCAGAAACCCTCGTTTCAAAGGTTCGACTTTTGTAGCACATAATGCTAGAGGTTTTGATTCCTACATTTTACTCAACAGAATGATCGATCTGGGTGTCAAATTTGACATTATAATGCAAGGGAGTAAGGTTCTCTCTTTTGTGGATGTTGATTTCAAATCGCGATACATAGACTCGCTCTCATTTCTGACCATGGCGCTAAGTGCGATCCCAAAGGCCCTAGGGTTTGAAGACAAATCAAAGGGGTACTTTCCACACAAATTCAGCTCGTTGGCTCATCTGAATTATGTAGGGTCTTATCCCGAGCCTTCGTCTTACGATGTTGAACGCCTGGCCCCCTCAGAGCGTGCAAAGTTCTACGAATGGTATGACAAAAACAGTATGGGGTCGTTTGATTTTGCCCAGCAGGCTGTAGCCTACTGTAAGAATGACGTGAACTTGTTATTCCAGGGTGGTGAGACATTCAGGGGCGAGTTTTTCGAAGCTACAGGTTGTGACCCCTTCAACGCTGTGACAATCGCCTCAGCCTGCATGAGTGTGTTCCGCACAAGATTCCTGAAGCCTCAAACACTAGCCATTACACCTGCAGACAACTACACGAACCAATATAAAGCTTTCTCGCAAGACGCTATCCAATATTTGCTGTGGGTCATGCACAGTCAAAATGTTCACATCAGACACGCTTTAAACGGCGGGGAAGTCAAAATAGACAACTTCTTTGTAGACGGTTATAGAGAGGTTGGAGGTGTGCGTATAGTGTATGAATATTTTGGATGCTATCACCACGGTTGTTCAGAATGCTTCGATCTTGCTAAAATATGTCCGACGACAAAACGCCCCTTTCAGGAAAGGTTCGATGCCACCCAAAAGAAAATTCGCGAACTACGTCTTAAACCGAATTTGCAACTTGTAATTATGTGGGAGCACGAATGGTTGCGAATGAAAAAGTTAGACGCGGCGACGGGCGAATTCATCAAAAAAGCTAAATTCCCATCACCGCTAAAGCCTAGACAAGCTTTGTTCGGGGGGCGGACAAACGCGTTTGTTTTAAGATATACCCCAAAACCTAACGAACGTGTGCTTTATGTTGATGTCACGTCGCTGTATCCATTTATCAATAGCACCTGTCTCTACCCCATTGATCATCCTGAAATCTTCCACAATGACTTCAAGGACCCTAGGATGTATTTCGGCTTCATCAGCGCTACAGTTAACCCACCGAGGGGGTTATATTTTCCTGTTTTGCCCTACAAATCACCTAAAGGTAAACTGCTATTCACATTATGTCGCACCTGTGGCGATGCCAACAATCAAAATACAGCGTGTGCGCACACTGATGAGCAAAGGTCATTAACGGGTGTCTGGACAACCCCTGAATTCGCCAAGGCTCTCGACCTCGGTTACACCGTTGTGAATATTTCCGAGGTATGGCATTACAGTCGAAAGAGTGACGCCATTTTTACCGACTATATGAGGACTTTTTTGAAAGGTAAACAGGAATCTTCAGGGTACCCCGCACATGTCATCAATCAGGCTGATAGAAACCAGTATATCGAGGATTATAAGACGCATCAAAATATTCAACTAGATCCTTCCAAAATTAGAGTGAATCCTGGAAAAAGGCAAGTTTCAAAACTATGTCTGAACAATCTCTGGGGTAAGTTGGCGCAGCGTGAGAACATGCCAAGCACAAAGATTGTGACAAAAACTAAGGATTTTCTCGAACTGCTTTTTTCAGGTCTGTATGACGTGACATTTATCCACTTTCTCAACAAAAAACGAGCGATGGTGCAGTATTGTTTTCGAACAAACACTGAGAAACCATTGACGAAAACTACAAATGTGGCTGCGGCGTGTTTTACAACGGCGTACGCTCGTTTGAAAATGTACGGCTATTTGGAAATGCTACAGAACCGGGTTTTGTACACTGATACGGACAGTATTATCTATACAGCTTTGCCCGGTGAAAGCGTTCTCCCTCTGGGAGACTATCTGGGTGATTTGACAGACGAGCTTTCCAACGACAGCATTGTAGATTTTGTCTCCGCAGGCCCCAAGACCTACGCATACAAACTGAGAAACAGTGGACGTGTCGTGATGAAGGTCAAAGGTATCACCCAAACACATGAAAGCGGGCAAAACATCAATTTCGATAGCATGCTTGATCTGGTTCAGGGGTACATCAACAGCCAAGGCGCGTGCTCGGACGTGCTCTCTACCCCGCAACACGTCATTGTACGTGATAAAAAAGGCTTCCGATTAAAGAATGCCTCATTCAATAAGAGACTGAGGGTCGTGTACGATAAGAGACGTCTAGTCGGGCGAGGTCAGACGTTGCCTTTTGGGTTTTAACATTTTTTTGTTTTTCATGTGTAAAAATGTCTTTGAACCAAATTGAATTTGATCCTAGATTAGAACTACCTTTTGCCTGTATAATTAGTGGCCCTAATGGATGTGGCAAGACTTTTCTGGTGAAAAATGTTTTAGAACACACAGATCATGTCATGAGACAAAAGCCTCATAATATTGTATGGGTTTATACTTCGGCCCAACCTTTGTATGATGAAGTCAAAAGTATGAATAAAAATATTGTATTTATCAAAGGATTGCCTGAATCTTTTGACGATGAAAAGTTGTTCCCCCCGCAGCAAAACCATCTGCTGATATTGGACGATGTCATCTTTCAAGCCTCAGACAATCAGGAAGTGGTTCGAATTTTTACACAATATAGGCATCATATGAATCTAAGCGTCATCATGTTAACGCAGAACATCTTCCACCAGGGTAAATTTAGCCGTACTATAAGCCTAAACAGTAATTATCTAGTTTTGTTCAAAAATCCACGCGATAAATTGCAGGTAACTGTTCTGGCTAATCAAATCTGCCCCAACAACCGGAAGTTCTTTCTGGAATGTTTTGAAGATGCGACGAGGGATCCGTACGGCTATTTACTGGTTGATTTGACGCCTACGTGTCCAGAACAATACAGACTGCGCACAGGCATACTACACAATCAATGGCCTACTGTTTATATTCCTAAGCAATAAAAACAATGTCTAAACTGTTAAAAAGAAATGCGGCGTTACTTAAGACTCTCTTTACCTGCAAGCCGGGCGAACGCAAACATTTACTCCTCAGAGCTCCTGCCAGTTTACTAAAAGCGCTATGTGAGATTGCTTTAAATCTCCTAAAAGGCCACATACCTCTAAATTCGAAACAATACAAAAAACTTAAAAAACAAAAAAGGAATATTCGATTTCTAGCCGATAAAAAAAATACTTTAAAGAAGAAAAGAGCTGTATTGGTTCAAAAAGGTGGTTTCATTTTCCCGTTGCTGGCTGCTTTTGCTCCTGTACTCGGAAGCGTCATCGGAGGCCTCATAAATAAATAAATAAATAAAAATGAGTTTGAAAACGCCGAATAAATTGTACCTCGTCTCCCCATACCAACTAGACAGGATGACTCGAGCGCAGCCAAACATCCTCGATACAGCTGAACGGGATTTAGATCGGCAGATGAAACAGGTGTTGGAAAATAAACATTTAAATCAATACGAAAAAATCAAAATGTATCAAAGCCTAATGCAACGTTACAGAGGATTATTAAGACAAAAGAATGAGGAGAGTGCCCCCATCACACTGAACGTATCGCAAGATCAGATAGAACGCGCCACCCCTTCCAATCAGAACAACAACGCCACGGAGCTGACGGAGATGGAGACGAGAGAACAGGTGCACGAGGACCCGCCGGGGATGAAAACTACGCAACAGGTGCAAACGGAGGAATGGACAGGGATTCTCGACGCTATAGGATCACGACATCATCGAAACGCCGCATACGTGTTGAGAAAATTAGCATCGAACGATATAGGATGGACGCCTCGGGGCGAATTTATATTTAATGGAAATCTTATCAGAGGATCTCATATGACCGATTTGATAAAAAAGCTCGTCGTGAGCGGTAAGAAAGTAGGCGGTCCTCCTTTAGGCTGGAGTGAATTTTTGGAAACATTAACCCGTCTTAATTTACCGGAATCAAGCATTTCCAACCCTTTGGCACGTTCTGACTTTAAACGTTTAAAATACGCTAGAGCTGAAGATGAAGACGTTTCCCAAGCTAAAAATGCAAACGCAAAAAACATTAAGAAAAAAAAAAAAAGAAAGCAAGCCGCAATGGCTCAAAAATGGGTTAGTTATTAAATATGAGAAATTTGATGTATGGTGAAATAAAAAAACGTATATTGTATATGTTAGCATAAAAACACACTTGACTCTGTAACTCTCTTTTTAAAGATGTTTTATTGAATAAAAAGAGTTTTATAAAAAACATTAACGTGACTACGTACAATGACATTTTTTAAACTTATGCAAAGAACACGATGTCTGACCCCCGCACACTCGCCGAGCCCCACGTGATTTTCGAACAAAGGAGGTAACCATTGCATCATTGTGTAGGGGGTCTGTCGTGTAGCTATCCAAAACATCCAGATAAGTTAACCCGCATCTTCGTTGACTTAAATAATAAACACAGTGATGACCGCAGGTGCTCGTCAGTTCGTGTTGTAGTTGAATGTTATGGTAAATTATACGGTTAGAATGTTTTTTCAGAAAATCCAATATACTCTTAGGGTAAAATATATGGTCGGGTTCTAAACCAAAAGGGTCAAAGAATGTGGCCGAACCGTCTTTTTCTAACGTTAACCCCAGCCAGTGTTCCCCCGGCAGATGCCTCGGGTGCGTGTTTACAATGTAGTGTCTGGGGGGTGTGTCTGTGACGTCATGCAACTCGTCTGCTGCAAAAACGCCTCCAAAGAGAGGCCCATGTTGACGCCTCATGAAACTGGTCAATTCACGCCCGTTCATCTTAATATTAATAATAATCCATCAGCACCTCTCTCTTGGCGTTGATTTCGATAATTGAATCATAAGCGGCGTAAACAATTAACGTTGTTGTGTGCGGAAGCGGATTACGAAATCGTAGATCCAGTCTGAGCACGCCGTTGTTTACTGGGGCAATGGCTCCTGAATCATCTCCGGGGTTCAGATTGAAGACAAAAAGCGAGTAACCTTGATTAAAATCATCTTGATCGATACAGAGTGGTAAATCCTTCAAAAAACGCCCCGTCGCTGTGAAAAGATTAAGGTATTCGCGTGTAGAAAGCCCCCCGCCAAAATAAGGTTGAAAAGCTTTGGACGGAATCTGTCGGCCTTCTTGCGAGAGACTTAGATATTCAATGTCGGCGTTGATAAAATTAAATGGATTTAAATCTTTTCTCCCAGCAAAACTCAAATGATTTACGAGGGCTAACACTATTTGTTTTGGCATATGTCCGAGAAACAAATTATCCTGATGACATACTCTGGAGTTCTGAGCAATGGAAAACGTTTTAAGACAAATTCTCGTTAAAGGATAAATGGCATTGCCCTTGTGTAACGCTGCCTCGTGGCCAATAGCGACGGCTGGCGACACAGTTACTTTTTTCACAAATAATGTTGCCCCTAAAATCTTGAGACAGACGTCGTTGTTAGAAGCGCTCATGAGACAGAGATCATCGTTGGCTCTGGATAATTTCAAACGTAGATCCACGTGATTCAGTAGATGACGCTCGCAGAAAAATATATCGCTGTGTATGGGCCCCATAATTTGGAACTCTTGTGATTCTGCCAGTCGTAAAGCGCGCTTCCATAGTCCATCGTTGATATTGGGGCCTTCAAAAGCAATAGAGTCCATACGTCCCCTAGTATCTTTAACAAACATCCCAGCTGAGAATTGTGAATGGAGGGTATCTCTTGAAAAATTTAACAAAGTCTCAATTATTGCCCTATAGGGGTGCGTCGCACTAGATTGTGATATAAGACGGTCCCCTAGAACGACGTCAACTTGTGAAAATATGGTATTAAGAGGATAATTAATAATCCCCACAGCTTCATTCGCTGCTAGATTGCTTCCGTCTTTGTGTAATACTTTTAAACGTAAATGCAGCAATGTATCAGATAGATCGAGATATTTAGAGCCATCTCCGGGGATAAAAAATTCAATCGGGCCCGAATCTGTAATTGCCGATAAAGGAGGAATCTCCACATACTGTGTTTGATCTATTGATAATTGTGTAAGAGGTGGAGCAAAAATATCCAGCTCACTAAGACTGCATTCTTGGGAATTAAAATGTAAAAGCGACATTTTATTTATTTTATTTTTATTTTTTTAAGAGAATATGTCCGTCCTACGTCTTGGTCGCCTTTTGATGACTGGTTTGAAGTTTTTGATACTGCGTGTCTTTTTATTTATTCTCAATCTGAGGCCTGAGGGTCTTCGGCCACGACGTGAAAGAACTACAAGCCCCGCACCTCCTTGAGCGGCTTCCGGTTTACGTTTTATTTTTTCAATGACGCGGCCCGCCACATCCGTAGCAATGTTCCGCGCGGCACTTTGCAGATGCGGTCTGGCTAGGTTGAAACCTGATTTCAACATTGGAGCGACAAAACGAAATAGCTTCGCGAATATAGACCCTATCCCACGTCCGTACTGAACTGGGGCACCGTGGAAACCAGGATAGGAACCACCTATTTGACTTTCATAATATTTGACGAATCGATATAGATCAGGTGTGTCTCGAGTCTCATATTTTTCTAATGTTTCGGTCTAAAATGTAGAACTAGAACGATCTTCCCGTATTTGAAATTGATTGGTTGATTCTGGTCTGTGCGAATGCTAATATGGATGTGCTCAATGTGCCGCTTGTTTACATCTAAATAATATAACGTGTTGAAACTTCTATTTATGAGCGATCCAAATTCCCCTTCTAAAGGCAGGCTCCTTAGTAAAGGGGCGTGGGCGTCGCCAACAGTCTGATAGTGTATTACATCGGCGTAAATGAAAAGATGGTACCGCCCTCAAATCCGACGCTGTGGAAAAATGGATGATTTTATGACGTTTTATTAATTTCTGGAATTGCTTGTTGAAGAATTCTGTGCCAGCGTCCGTCTGCAAACGTAGCGGGATTCCGCTGTCTGACAGAATTGATTCAAATGCTTGGCTCACACTGGCAGCTGATTTATCCTTCAGAACGCGAGCAAAAGCCTTCTTTGAGAAAATGTCAATCACGGTGAGAATATATTTCATCCCATCATTATGTGATGACAAAATCTGCATGTCACATAAATCGGCTTGTAGTTGTCTTTTAGCTCGGCGTGCATATAGTCGATTTCTAGAGAAAGTCAGTCTTGCAGGTTTGTGTAATGTATATGCATTTTCTCCCGCAAGGAATGATTTCACTTTCTTCAAAGTGGGTTGGTTTTTTTTACAGCTCAAGAGAGCCGCCTTGTGGAGACGTTGAGCACCACCGAAACTTGCTGGATTTTTAACATTATAATACAATTTTTTCAGACATCTTTCCTCAGCCATTGTTGCAACCGTTGTGACAAATATGGAACCCGTTCGTGGTTTTAAAATGTTTATTGAAAGGAGAAAAACAGGTAAAATTCTTTTTTTTTGGTTACAATATATAAAACAAACCAGGTGTTAAACGTATAATGTTTGTTCTGGTTAGAATATAATCAAACAATGCGTTATAGGAGAAACAAGGTACATTTAAAAAAAAAGGTACATTATAAAAATAAAAAAGTACATTTAAAAAAAAGGCACATAGTTTTGTATTACATTTTAAGAACGTACATACGCTATCATAGACCGTATCACATGTTTCGGTACATTTGATTCGATAAGAATTTTGAATTTGTTCAATTCGGCTTTAATATCAATTGGAATATTATTGCGTATATGTACAATAATCAAATCATGGAACAATGTCATCAGAGTAAACAGGTGTGCGACAGTTATTTCACTCCATTCGTTGATAACGAGTTTCAATTTGTTAAAGACTTCTTCTAAATTTGATAAAATGAGAAAGTCAGTCTTGCAGGTTTGTGTAATGTATATGCATTTTCTCCCGCAAGGAATGATTTCACTTTCTTCAAAGTGGGTTGGTTTTTTTTACAGCTCAAGAGAGCCGCCTTGTGGAGACGTTGAGCACCACCGAAACTTGCTGGATTTTTAACATTATAATACAATTTTTTCAGACATCTTTCCTCAGCCATTGTTGCAACCGTTGTGACAAATATGGAACCCGTTCGTGGTTTTAAAATGTTTATTGAAAGGAGAAAAACAGTTAAAATTCTTTTTTTTTTTGGTTACAATATATAAAACAAACCAGGTGTTAAACGTATAATGTTTGTTCTGGTTAGAATATAATCAAACAATGCGGTATAGGAGAAACAAGGTACATTTAAAAAAAAAGGTACATTATAAAAATAAAAAAGTACATTTAAAAAAAAGGCACATAGTTTTGTATTACATTTTAAGAACGTACATACGCTATCATAGACCGTATCACATGTTTCGGTACATTTGATTCGATAAGAATTTTGAATTTGTTCAATTCGGCTTTAATATCAATTGGAATATTATTGCGTATATGTACAATAATCAAATCATGGAACAATGTCATCAGAGTAAACAGGTGTGCGACAGTTATTTCACTCCATTCGTTGATAACGAGTTTCAATTTGTTAAAGACTTCTTCTAAATTTGATAAAATACACACTAGATTAGTCCAAGTAATTTCTAAAACAGTTTGGGATATATGTCTTATTTTTTCCATAATATCCACCAATTTCTGTACAGAACCGTCGTTATTAGTGTCACGCTGTATAATTACTCGTTCCAAATCCTCAGTCCAATTTTGCAAATCGTTTCTTCTCAAAGAATTACCCATTTCTCTCAACCGCGTGTCTATGAAACACAAATTCAATCACAGAATCAGAAATTTGGGCAAACTGTTTGTAATCAATAATACAGCTTTCTAGTTTCCCGAAGATGTCTTCTTCATAGGACAGATCTAACAAAATGACATTGATGATTTGTTTAACGTCTATTTGTGGTAACTGAATATCGAGGTGCGTCAGCATTCTGTAAATAGCAGAAAAGAACTGTCTATTACATACTGATTTCATGATCTTATGGAAATTTTCGAACATATAATAATTTTCATGTTTTATGTACAGACATGTATGTCTCATCTGAGAAAGATCATCCAATTCACAAGCCAAACAATCACTTGCGGTATGTTTAAGCAGATTTTTGTGTAGTAAGAGAACTACCAACAATTTGATTCTTACATATTCAAGTGGCGACATCCATGGTAGCGCGTTTTCGATTTCAAAACTGACGCTGGTTGATGACGAGGTGGATGGCAACGTTGAAGCCGCGGATGATGATGATTTCTTGCTCATCATCGACCTGGATGTTGATTTGTCGCTGTTCAATACTGCCCCTTTGGTGAATTCTCGCAGTCGCTGTTCATTACTGGCCCTTCTGTTGAGGCGAGATCTGGAGGTGAAGGCTGTTTTGCAGACAGGGAGACATTATCTGCTTCAAATGGTGGAATTGCCAGCTCGGGATACCATAGCTCCGATTCCACCGGGTTGTCCAGCGTGGTGAAAGACTGTCGTCTGGCCTCCTTTGCGTGCCAGGTAGCCGGTTCCTTCAACAGACGTGTGAATCGCCGATCTGTTTTTCCCTCTTCGTCTTCTTCATCCGATGAAATTATGATGATCGATTCGGCGTATAGCAACGGTGCGAATTCTTTCAAACATTCTCGACCGCAGTCATCTTTTGCAGAATCAGGATGCCGGGTCCCCGGATACGTGACGGTGCGTTCAGGGCAAATCGGTGTGGAAGTCTGCATGTCGATGTCAGCTTCATCAGAAGCACAGCCGTGGGGGAACGGCGGTGAGGATGCAGGTGAACACAAATTAATTACCTCTTCGTGGTGACGTTGTAGGCCTTTCAGAATCTTTTGTTTCGGTTCCTTGTCTGCATCTTGGAAGGTAGGCAGAAGATTTTTGGCGCATCGTTTGTCAGACTTTTTTTGTCTTGAGCAGCGAGATGTTTCTTGGCGAGATTCTTTGAGGTTTGAAGGTTTGGGGGGAGCTTTTTTTTTTCTTATACAGAGCAGTTGTAAACGGTCCACGCCCTCCTCCTCCTGGAGATTTAGGGGTGTGCTTGGAGTCTGGAGTAGGCGGTACTTTGATTGT
This sequence comes from Syngnathus leptorhynchus, assembly GCF_054491065.1. Lineage (NCBI taxonomy): Eukaryota > Metazoa > Chordata > Actinopteri > Syngnathiformes > Syngnathidae > Syngnathus > Syngnathus leptorhynchus. The sequence goes on along the minus strand of NW_028232134.1, from coordinate 34,659 downwards.
AGGGGGATGTAAAAATTAGAACGTATTGAGATGTTATTCAAATATTAATTTTTTTCTGACCCCCACAATCGTGATCCACATTCTACTACACAAATACTGCTCCGTTATCATGGCAGTTAAGGGGTTAATTCTCCTCTGCCACTCTGATAAAGGGACTTGTAGAATCGTCTGAAGTACACCACATTCACTATTGAAAACCTGAAGGCTAAGTAAAGCATCACATATTTCCCCGTCTTCCTCCTCCTCCTCCTCGGATAGCTGAGGTGAAACTTTGAGGCGGAAAAACCAACGGCCATTCGGTCCTAGTCTCGAAATCCAAGTTAGTGTGAGCTCCCCCTTCAGCCCCGTTTCTCCAACAAATTGGGGAAGGAGCTTTGGAAACAATTGACTGACGATGGCCCAGTCATTCGAGTTGAGGGATCCAAATCCGTGGGGCATAGTATATTTGCCATCCTCTTGCATGAAAAAGACTAGCTCGCCGATTCCGTGAAAATAATGATAACCCCAGGAAAAAGTAGGAGTTAAAGGCCATTTATTCTCAAGCTCCGTCATATTTAGAGGACTCTGTTGCAATCTTCTGACAAACATATGCTTCTTCCTAGGGGCCTGTAAAAGGCCATCTGCACCCAAGGGTGAGACGTGGACCGTCACAGGTGTTTCGCAAATCATACTTCTCAGTAGAAGGTTCAAAAATCAAGATACACAACCTCCACTCCCCAGACTCTATATACCCAACATTGCCGATCCCACCCACTTTTTGCCTTTCATCGTCACGTGTTATATTTGTGTTATATTTTCAAAGATCTTGTTTGAACATTTTTTAACTCCATTTTCTCCTCCATACACAAAATTGGACTGAGGACCAGCTAATTTCATCCCTCGGAAGGTAAGATTCATTTTTTTTCACCTCATACTATTATTAAAAGCTTTTTTAAACTGAAACATACCACCAAAAATATATATATGTTTCATAAAACGCATGGGGCCCACACAGACATCCACACACACACACACATCCCACAGATACAGATACACGCGGCGAGGTCATAAAAAAAACGCATGGGGCCCACACAGACATCCACACACACACACATCCCACAGATACACGCGGCGAGGTCATAAAAAAAAAAAAAAATCTCACACGCCGGCGGGGTCATACACCCCCCAACAATCTTAAGATCCAAAACATGTACAGACATATTCCCACCATCAAATAATTTAACTCAGCCACATACACACACATACAACCCAGATACAGACACACGCGGTAAAGAGCCGCGCAAGGTGAGAAGGTCAGACACTCCCAACAATCTTAAGACCCAAAACATCTACAGACATATTCCCACCACCAAAAAATAAACAAAACAAGTTTTACAGATGATATAACACACATGTTCAGACTTACCCCCATCCAAAAAACAAAACAAAACAAGATTTACACTCATCCTGAGATAAATAAACTTACACACCTTACCACTCCTATCTCAGGATGAAAGTGAATGAAACACTTAAACACCCCCTACAGCACGAGGGAGGAAGCAGCAGCTCATAACATTTTTGACTTTCAACCACACACACCCACCACACACATCCCACAGATACACATTCATACCAAACTCAAACCCTAACCCTAACCCACAATTCAACATTTAAATAAATAACAACCTAACCCTATAACCTATGACCTCCCTATGACCTCTATAAACTCTATGACCTCATAACTCTTTTAAAAAAAAAAAAAAAAAAAAAAAATTTAATACTTTTTTATTAAGGTCATAAATCACTACTCCATCAAACTTTGTCATAAGGGCCACCTACCATTCTCTCTCGATACTCCCTAGCCCCCAACAGCCTTTTTTTTTCATAACACTTTAACCAGAGTGACGGGAGAGCGGAATTTCAGAAAACGTGCTTATCTCGGCAAAAAAAAAGCGATTTCGGCAATAAAATTTAAAACGCGTGTAAAACATAAACCAAACGATGAAATTGGTTATTTCTTCATGTATAATGATCAACTCGATACTCCCTAGCCCCCAACAGCCTTTTTTTTCATGACACTTTAACCAGAGTGACGGGAGAGCGGCATTTCAGAAAACGTGCTTATCTCGGCGAGAAAAAGCGATTTCGGCAATAAACTTTAAAACGCGTGTAAAACATAAACCAAACGATGAAATTGGTGATTTCTTCATGTATAATGATCAACTCGATACTCCCTAGCCCCCAACAGCCTTTTTTTTTCATAACACTTTAACCAGAGTGACGGGAGAGCGGCATTTCAGAAAACGTGCTTATCTCGGCGAGAAAAAGCGATTTCGGCAATAAAATTTAAAACGCGTGTAAAACATAAACCAAACGATGAAATTGGTTATTTCTTCATGTATAATGATCAACTCGATACTCCCTAGCCCCCAACAGCCTTTTTTTTCATAACACTTTAACCAGAGTGATGGGAGAGCGGCATTTCAGAAAACGTGCTTATCTCGGCGAGAAAAAGCGATTTCGGCAATAAAATTTAAAACGCGTGTAAAACATAAACCAAACGATGAAATTGGTTATTTCTTCATGTATAATGATCAACTCGATACTCCCTAGCCCCCAACAGCCTTTTTTTTCATAACACTTTAACCAGAGTGACGGGAGAGCGGCATTTCAGAAAACGTGCTTATCTCAGCGAGAAAAAGCGATTTCGGCAATAAAATTTAAAACGCGTGTAAAACATAAACCAAACGATGAAATTGGTTATTTCTTCATGTATAATGATCAACTCGATACTCCCTAGCCCCCAACAGCCTTTTTTTTCACAACACTTTAACCAGAGTGACGGGAGAGCGGCATTTCAGAAAACGTGCTTATCTCGGCGAGAAAAAGCGATTTCGGCAATAAAATTTAAAACGCGTGTAAAACATAAACCAAACGATGAAATTGGTTATTTCTTCATGTATAATGATCAACTCGAGTCGAGCTCCAGGGAGAGAGGCTGATTTTTCGCTTTTTGAGGCCGACCGACGAACCGGCGCGGGGCGGACTCAAAAGCCCGCAGAGCCGTAGGCACTTAGAAAAGTTTCGCCTTTGGCTGTGAGCTCCAGGGGGAGAGGCTGGTTTTGCGTTATTTCAGGCCGGCTGGAGAACCGGCGCGGGTCGGACGCACAATCCCCGCAGAGCCGTGGGCACTTAGAAAATCTTTGCCAAGTTGGCTGTGAGCGCCTGGTACCTAATATGGAAGTATAGAGGCCGACTTTCGGGCAAGATCACGCCGGGTTAGGCTTCCAGGACCCCGGCTAAGCAATTTTACCGGCCCACCCGGTTCTTTTTTTAACCAGCCCGGTTCTTTTTACACTTCCAGCTGGAGCTCACGAGCGGCTTTTTGGACAAGATCACGCCGGGTTAGGCTTCCAGAGCCCCAGCTAAGCAATTTTACCGGCCCGCCCGGTTCTTTTTTTTAACCAGCCCGGTTCTTTTTACACTTCCAGCTGGAGCTCACGAGCGGCTTTTTGGACAAGATCACGACGTGTTAGGCTTCCAGAGCCCCGGCTAAGCAATTTTACCGGGTCGCCCGGTTCTTTTTTTTAACCAGCCCGGTTCTTTTTACACTTCCAGCTGGAGCTCAGCAGCGGCTTTTTGGGCAAGATCACGCCAGGTTAGGCTTCCAGGACCCCGGCTAAGCAATTCCACCGGGCTGCCCGGTTCTTTTTTTTATCCAGCCCCGGTTCTTTTTACACTTCCAGCTGGAGCTCGGGAGCGGCTTTTTGCACAAGATCACGCCGGGTTAGGCTTCCAGGACCCCGGCTAAGCAGATCAACTTGATACTCCCTAGCCCCCAACAGCCCTTTTTTTTTTTATAACAAATAAACTAGAATGACGGGAGAGCGACATTTAAGAAAACGTGCTTATCTTGGCGAGAAAAAGCGATTTCGGCAATAAAATTTAAAACGCGTGTAAAACATAAACCAAACGATCAAATTGGTTATTTCTTCATGTATAATGATCAACTCGATACTCCCTAGCCCCCAACAGCCTTTTTTTTTTATAACACTTTAACCAGAGTGACGGGAGAGCGGCATTTCAGAAAACGTGCTTATCTCGGCGAGAAAAAGTGATTTCGGCAATAAAATTTAAAACGCGTGTAAAACATAAACCAAACGTTGAAATTGGTTATTTCTTCATGTATAATGATCAACTCGATACTCCCTAGCCCCCAACAGCCCTTTTTTTTTTATAACACATTAACCAGAGTGACGGGAGAGCGGCATTTCAGAAAACGTGCTTATCTCGGCGAGAAAAAGCGATTTCGGCAATAAAATTTAAAACGCGTGTAAAACATAAACCAAACGATGAAATTGGTTATTTCTTCATGTATAATGATCAACTCGATACTCCCTAGCCCCCAACAGCCTTTTCTTTCATAACACTTTAACCAGAGTGACGGGAGAGTGGCATTTCAGAAAACGTGCTTATCTCGGCGAGAAAAAGCGATTTCGGCAATAAAATTTAAAACGCGTGTAAAACATAAACCAAACGATGAAATTGGTTATTTCTTCATGTATAATGATCAACTCGATACTCCCTAGCCCCCAACAGCCTTTTTTTTCATAACACTTTAACCAGAGTGACGGGAGAGCGGCATTTCAGAAAACGTGCTTATCTCGGCGAGAAAAAGCGATTTCGGCAATAAAATTTAAAACGCGTGTAAAACATAAACCAAACGATGAAATTGGTTATTTCTTCATGTATAATGATCAACTCGATACTCCCTAGCCCCCAACAGCCTTTTTTTTCATAACACTTTAACCAGAGTGACGGGAGAGCGGCATTTCAGAAAACGTGCTTATCTCGGCCAGAAAAAGCGATTTCGGCAATAAAATTTAAAACGCGTGTAAAACATAAACCAAACGATGAAATTGGTTATTTCTTCATGTATAATGATCAACTCGATACTCCCTAGCCCCCAACAGCCTTTTTTTTCATAACACTTTAACCAGAGTGACGGGAGAGCGGCATTTCAGAAAACGTGCTTATCTCGGCGAGAAAAAGCGATTTCGGCAATAAAATTTAAAACGCGTGTAAAACATAAACCAAACGATGAAATTGGTTATTTCTTCATGTATAATGATCAACTCGATACTCCCTAGCCCCCAACAGCCTTTTTTTTCATAACACTTTAACCAGAGTGACGGGAGAGCGGCATTTCAGAAAACGTGCTTATCTCGGCGAGAAAAAGCGATTTCGCCAATAAAATTTAAAACGCGTGTAAAACATAAACCAAACGATGAAATTGGTTATTTCTTCATGTATAATGATCAACTCAATACTCCCTGGCCCCCAACAGCCTTTTTTTTCATAAGACTTTAACTAGAGTGACGGGAGAGCGGCATTTCAGAAAACGTGCTTATCTCGGCGAGAAAAAGCGATTTCGGCAATAAAATTTAAAACGCGTGTAAAACATAAACCAAACGATGAAATTGGTTATTTCTTCATGTATAATGATCAACTCGATACTCCCTAGCCCCCAACAGCCTTTTTTTTCATAACACTTTAACCAGAGTGACGGGAGAGCGGCATTTCAGAAAACGTGCTTATCTCGGCGAGAAAAAGCGATTTCGGCAATAAAATTTAAAACGCGTGTAAAACATAAACCAAACGATGAAATTGGTTATTTCTTCATGTATAATGATCAACTCGATACTCCCTAGCCCCCAACAGCCTTTTTTTTCATAACACTTTAACCAGAGTGACGGGAGAGCGGCATTTCAGAAAACGTGCTTATCTCGGCGAGAAAAAGCGATTTCGGCAATAAAATTTAAAACGCGTGTAAAACATAAACCAAACGATGAAATTGGTTATTTCTTCATGTATAATGATCAACTCGATACTCCCTAGCCCCCAACAGCCTTTTTTTTCACAACACTTTAACCAGAGTGACGGGAGAGCGGCATTTCAGAAAACGTGCTTATCTCGGCGAGAAAAAGCGATTTCGGCAATAACATTTAAAACGCGTGTAAAACATAAACCAAACGATGAAATTGGTTATTTCTTCATGTATAATGATCAACTCGATACTCCCTAGCCCCCCACAGCCTTTTTTTTCATAACACTTTAACCAGAGTGACAGGAGAGCGGCATTTCAGAAAACGTGCTTATCTCGGCGAGAAAAAGCGATTTCGGCAATAAAATTTAAAACGCGTGTAAAACATAAACCAAACGATGAAATTGGTTATTTCTTCATGTATAATGATCAACTCGATACTCCCTAGCCCCCAACAGCCTTTTTTTTCATGACACTTTAACCAGAGTGACGGGAGAGCGGCATTTCAGAAAACGTGCTTATCTCGGCGAGAAAAAGCGATTTCGGCAATAAACTTTAAAACGCGTGTAAAACATAAACCAAACGATGAAATTGGTTATTTCTTCATGTATAATGATCAACTCGATACTCCCTAGCCCCCAACAGCCTTTTTTTTTCATAACACTTTAACCAGAGTGACGGGAGAGCGGCATTTCAGAAAACGTGCTTATCTCGGCGAGAAAAAGCGATTTCGGCAATAAAATTTAAAACGCGTGTAAAACATAAACCAAACGATGAAATTGGTTATTTCTTCATGTAAGAGAATGGTAGGTGGATATTATGACAAAGTTTGATGGAGTATTGATTTATGACCTTAATAAAAAAGTATTAAATATTTTTTTTTTTTTTTTTTTTTTTTTTTTTTTAAAAAGAGTTATTGAGGTCATAGAGTTTATGGAGGTCATAGGGAGGTCATAGGTTATAGGGTTAGGTTGTTATTTATTTAAAATGTTGAATTATGGGTTAGGGTTAGGGTTTGAGTTTGGTATGAGTGGTGTGTGTGTGTGGTTGAAAGTCAAAAATGTTATGAGCTGCTGCTTCCTCCCTCGTCCTGTAGGGGGTGTTTAAGTGTTTCATTCACTTTCATCCTGAGATAGGAGTGGTAAGGTGTGTAAGTTTATTTATCTCAGGATGAGTGTAAATCTTGTTTTGTTTTGTTTTTTGGATGGTGGTAAGTCTGAACATATGTGTTAGATCATCTGTAAATCTTGTTTTGTTTATTTTTTGGTGGTGGGAATATGTCTGTAGATGTTTAGGGTCTTAAGATTGTTGGGGGTGTCTGACCTTCTCACCTTGCGCGGCTCTTTACGGCGTGTGTCTGTATCTGGGTTGTATGTGTGTGTATGTGGCTGAGTTAAATTATTTGATGGTGGGAATATGTCTGTACATGTTTTGGGTCTTAAGATTGTTGGGGGGGTGTATGACCCTGCTTTATGACCTCGCCGCGTGTATCTGTGGGATGTGTGTGTGTGTGGCTGAGTTAAATTATTTTTGGTGCTATGTTTCAGTTTAAAAAAGCTTTTTAATAATAGTATGAGGTGAAAAAAATGAATCTTACCTTCCGAGGGATGAAATTAGCTGGTCCTCAGTCCAATTTTGTGTATGGAGGAGAAAATGGAGTTAAAAAATGTTCAAACAAGATCTTTGAAAATATAACACAAATATAACACGTGACGGTGAAAGGCAAAAAGTGGGTGGGATCGGCAATGTTGGGTATATAGAGTCTGGGGAGTGGAGGTTGTGTATCTTGATTTTTGAACCTTCTACTGAGAAGTATGATTTGCGAAACACCTGTGACGGTCCACATCTCACCCTTGGGTGCAGATGGCCTTTTACAGGCCCCTAGGAAGAAGCATATGTTTGTCAGAAGATTGCAACAGAGTCCTCTAAATATGACGGAGCTTGAGAATAAATGGCCTTTAACTCCTACTTTTTCCTGGGGTTATCATTATTTTCACGGAATCGGCGAGCTGGTCTTTTTCATGCAAGAGGATGGCAAATATACTATGCCCCACGGATTTGGATCCCTCAACTCGAATGACTGGGCCATCGTCAGTCAATTGTTTCCAAAGCTCCTTCCCCAATTTGTTGGAGAAACGGGGCTGAAGGGGGAGCTCACACTAACTTGGATTTCGAGACTAGGACCGAATGGCCGTTGGTTTTTCCGCCTCAAAGTTTCACCTCAGCTATCCGAGGAGGAGGAGGAGGAAGACGGGGAAATATGTGATGCTTTACTTAGCCTTCAGGTTTTCAACAGTGAGTGTGGTGTACTTCAGACGATTCTACAAGTCCCTTTATCAGAGTGGCAGAGGAGAATTAACCCCTTAACTGCCATGATAACGGAGCAGTATTTGTGTAGTAGAATGTGGATCACGATTGCGGGGGTCAGAAAAAAATTAATATTTGAATAACATTTCAATACGTTCTAATTTTTACATCCCCCTACAATCAAAGTACCGCCTACTCCAGACTCCAAGCACACCCCTAAATCTCCTACCGCCTACTCCAGACTCCAAGCACACCCCTAAATCTCCAGGAGGAGGAGGAGGGCGTGGACCGTTTACAACTGCTCTGTATAAGAAAAAAAGCTCCCCCCAAACCTTCAAACCTCAAAGAATCTCGCCAAGAAACATCTCACTGCTCAAGACAAAAAAAATGTCTGACAAACGATGCGCCAAAAATCTTCTGCCTACCTTCCAAGATGCAGACAAGGAACCGAAACAAAAGATTCTGAAAGGCCTACAACATCACCACGAAGAGGTAATTAATTTGTGTTCACCTGCATCCTCACCGCCGTTACCCCACGGCTGTGCTTCTGACGAAGCTGACATCGACATGCAGACTTCCACACCGATTTGCCCTGAACGCACCGTCACGTATCCGGGGACCCGGCATCCTGATTCTGCAAAAGATGACTGCGGTCGAGAATGTTTGAAAGAATTCGCACCGTTGCTATACGCCGAATCGATCATCATAATTTCATCGGATGAAGAAGACGAAGAGGGAAAAACAGATCGGCGATTCACACGTCTGTTGAAGGAACCGGCTACCTGGCACGCAAAGGAGGCCAGACGACAGTCTTTCACCACGCTGGACAACCCGGTGGAATCGGAGCTATGGTATCCCGAGCTGGCAATTCCACCATTTGAAGCAGATAATGTCTCCCTGTCTGCAAAACAGCCTTCACCTCCAGATCTCGCCTCAACAGAAGGACCAGTAATGAACAGCGACTGCGAGAATTCACCAAAGGGGGCAGTATTGAACAGCGACCCCGACAAATCAACATCCAGGTCGGTGACGAGCAAGAAATCATCCGCGGCTTCAACGTTGCCATCCACCTCGTCATCAACCAGCGTCAGTTTTGAAATCGAAAATGCGCTACCCTGGATGTCGCCAATTGAATATGTAAGAATCAAATTGTTCGTAGTTCTCTTACTACACAAAGATCTGCTTAAACATACCGCAAGTGATTGTTTGGCTTGTGAATTGGATGATCTTTCTCAGATGAGACATACATGTCTGTACATAAAACATGAAAATTATTATATGTTCGAAAATTTCCATAAGATCATGAAATCAGTATGTAATAGACAGTTCTTTTCTGCTATTTACAGAATGCTGACGCACCTCGATATTCAGTTACCACAAATAGATGTTAAAAAAATCATCAATGTCATTTTGTTAGATCTGTCCTATGAAGAAGACATCTTCGGGAAACTAGAAAGCTGTATTATTGATTACAAACAGTTTGCCCAAATTTCTGATTCTGCGATTGAATTTGTGTTTCATAGACACGAGGTTGAGAGAAATGGGTAATTCTTTGAGAAGAAACGATTTGCAAAATTGGACTGAGGATTTGGAACGAGTAATTGTACAGCGTGACACTAATAACGACGCTTCTGTCCAGAAATTGGTGGATATTATGGAAAAAATAAGACATATATCCCAAAATGTTTTAGAAATTACTTGGACTAATCTAGTGTGTATTTTATCAAATTTAGAAGAAGTCTTTAACAAATTGAAACTCGTTATCAACGAATGGAGTGAAATATCTGTCGCACACCTGTTTACTCTGATGACATTGTTCCATGATTTGATTATTGTACATATACGCAATAATATTCCAATTGATGTTAAAGCCGAATTGAACAAATTCAAAATTCTTATCGAATCAAATGTACCGAAACATGTGATACGGTCTATGATAGCGTATGTACGTTCTTAAAATGTAATACAAAACTATGTGCCTTTTTTTTAAATGTACTTTTTTATTTTTATAATGTACCTTTTTTTTTAAATGTACTTTTTTATTTTTATAATATACCTTTTTTTTAAATGTACCTTGTTTCTCCTATACCGCATTGTTTGATTATATTCTAACCAGAACAAACATTATACGTTTAACACCTGGTTTGTTTTATATATTGTAACCAAAAAAAAAAAAAAGAATTTTACCTGTTTTTCTCCTTTCAATAAACATTTTAAAACCACGAACGGGTTCCATATTTGTCACAACGGTTGCAACAATGGCTGAGGAAAGATGTCTGAAAAAATTGTATTATAATGTTAAAAATCCAGCAAGTTTCGGTGGTGCTCAACGTCTCCACAAGGCGGCTCTCTTGAGCTGTAAAAAAAACCAACCCACTTTGAAGAAAGTGAAATCATTCCTTGCGGGAGAAAATGCATATACATTACACAAACCTGCAAGACTGACTTTCTCTAGAAACAAAGTATATGCACGAAGAGCTCAAAGACAACTACAAGCCGATTTATGTGACATGCAAATTTTGTCATCACATAATGATGGGATGAAATATATTCTCACCGTGATTGACATTTTCTCAAAGAAGGCTTTTGCTCGCGTTCTGAAGGATAAATCAGCCGCCAGTGTGAGCCAAGCATTTGAATCAATTCTGTCAGACAGCGGAATCCCGCTACGTTTGCAGACGGACGCTGGCACAGAATTCTTCAACAAGCAATTCCAGAAATTAATAAAACGTCATAAAATCATCCATTTTTCCACAGCGTCGGATTTGAAAGCACAAACAGTCGAGCGTTTTAATCGGACTCTTAAGACCAGGATGTGGCGGTTTTTCACTGCGCATAATACAAGACGTTATGTCGACAAAATTCAAGATTTTCTATCCTCTTATAATAATTCATTTCATCGTAGTATTAAGATGTCGCCTAATGAGGTGACTATGGAAAATACAGACATCGTTTTCCGTAACCTGTACGGCAACGTATCTCTACAGAAGAGTGATAAAAAAAGATTCGCCGTAGGAGACAACGTTAGAATTTCCAAAATAAAGGGTGTCTTTGACAAATCGTACGAACAATCTTTCTCAGATGAGTTTTTCACTGTAGTAGAAATTCTCAATCGTTTTCCAAAGGTTTACAAACTCAGCGATTACGACGGAGAGCCGCTAGATGGCGTATTCTATGCAGATGAGCTCCAAAAAGTGAAAATTAAGAAAAATACATTTTTCAGCATTCAGAAAATTCTTAAATCCCGAACGGTCTCAGGGAGGCGTGAACTTTTGATACGCTGGGTCGGATGGCCTCCGAAATTTGATTCTTGGGTGGCAGCCAGCAGTGTTAAAGATATCTGAAATGACAAAACCAATCATTACTCATAAAATTTCAAGATGGGTGAAGTCAGGGATGGATTTTATGTAACCCTGACCTCCAACGCAAGTATGCATTTGTATCCGAATAATACAAATACGGACTTTAGAGTCGAATTGGTCCAGAATATCGATTTAAAGGGGCCCTGGGAAGTCGCTATTTGTGAAATTACATATGTGAACACGTGTGTAGATGTACCGGAGAAAAAAAGGGGCTTCTACTTTAGAGAGATGACAAAACCAGCAACCGAGCCTCACGAGGCACCCCTACCCACCCTGGTGAAACTGCAGGGGGAGATATATGGCGATCTCAACTCCTTGGCTGAAGATATTAAAACGCAGTTATTGAAAGCTTCCAACAAAAAAATAAACGTGGAATACGACCAACATACCCATAGATTTAAATTTCACACCAAAGAACCCTACGAACTAAAATTTAACGAACCGTTAGCTTATTTAGTAGGCCTGCCGGCTGAGCAATGGTTTCCATTAAAAACAGATTGGACAAAGGCCCCGCGGACAGCTGATCGAAGGGGAGGGCGGTACCATCTTTTCATTTACGCCGATGTAATACACTATCAGACTGTTGGCGACGCCCACGCCCCTTTACTAAGGAGCCTGCCTTTAGAAGGGGAATTTGGATCGCTCATAAATAGAAGTTTCACCACGTTATATTATTTAGATGTAAACAAACGCCACATTGAGCACATCCATATTAGCATTCGCACAGACCAGAATCAACCAATCAATTTCAAATACGGGAAGATCGTTCTAGTTCTACATTTTAGACCGAAACATTAGAAAAATATGAGACTCGAGACACATCCCGATCTATATCGATTCGTCAAATATTATGAAAGTCAAATAGGTGGTTCCTATCCTGGTTTCCACGGTGCCCCAGTTCAGTACGGACGTGGGATAGGGTCTATATTTGCGAAGCTATTTCGTTTTGTTGCTCCAATGTTGAAATCAGGTTTCAACCTAGCCAGACCGCATCTGCAAAGTGCCGCGCGGAACATTGCTACGGATGTGGCGGGCCGCGTCATTGAAAAAATAAAACGTAAACCGGAAGCCGCTCAAGGAGGTGCGGGGCTTGTAGTTCTTTCACGTCGTGGCCGAAGACCCTCAGGCCTCAGATTGAGAATAAATAAAAAGACACGCAGTATCAAAAACTTCAAACCAGTCATCAAAAGGCGACCAAGACGTAGGACGGACATATTCTCTTAAAAAAATAAAAATAAAATAAATAAAATGTCGCTTTTACATTTTAATTCCCAAGAATGCAGTCTTAGTGAGCTGGATATTTTTGCTCCACCTCTTACACAATTATCAATAGATCAAACACAGTATGTGGAGATTCCTCCTTTATCGGCAATTACAGATTCGGGCCCGATTGAATTTTTTATCCCCGGAGATGGCTCTAAATATCTCGATCTATCTGATACATTGCTGCATTTACGTTTAAAAGTATTACACAAAGACGGAAGCAATCTAGCAGCGAATGAAGCTGTGGGGATTATTAATTATCCTCTTAATACCATATTTTCACAAGTTGACATCGTTCTAGGGGACCGTCTTATATCACAATCTAGTGCGACTCACCCCTATAGGGCAATAATTGAGACTTTGTTAAATTTTTCAAGAGATACCCTCCATTCACAATTCTCAGCTGGGATGTTTGTTAAAGATACTAGGGGACGTATGGACTCTATTGCTTTTGAAGGCCCCAATATCAACGATGGACTATGGAAGCGCGCTTTACGACTGGCAGAATCACAAGAGTTCCAAATTATGGGGCCCATACACAGCGATATATTTTTCTGCGAGCGTCATCTACTGAATCACGTGGATCTACGTTTGAAATTATCCAGAGCCAACGATGATTTCTGTCTCATGAGCGCTTCTAACAACGACGTCTGTCTCAAGATTTTAGGGGCAACATTATTTGTGAAAAAAGTAACTGTGTCACCAGCCGTCGCTATTGGCCACGAAGCAGCGTTACACAAGGGCAATGCCATTTATCCTTTAACGAGAATTTGTCTTAAAACGTTTTCCATTGCTCAGAATTCCAGAATATGTCATCAGGATAATCTGTTTCTCGGACATATGCCAAAACAAATAGTGTTAGCCCTCGTAAATCATTTGAGTTTTGCTGGGAGAAAAGATTTAAATCCATTTAATTTTATCAACGCCGACATTGAATATCTAAGTCTCTCGCAAGAAGGCCGACAGATTCCGTCCAAAGCTTTTCAGCCTTATTTTGGCGGGGGGCTTTCTACACGCGAATACCTTAATCTTTTCACAGCGACGGGGCGTTTTTTGAAGGATTTACCACTCTGTATCGATCAAGATGATTTTAATCAAGGTTACTCGCTTTTTGTCTTCAATCTGAACCCCGGAGATGATTCAGGAGCCATTGCCCCAGTAAACAACGGCGTGCTCAGACTGGATCTACGATTTCGTAATCCGCTTCCCCACACAACAACGTTAATTGTTTACGCCGCTTATGATTCAATTATCGAAATCAACGCCAAGAGAGAGGTGCTGATGGATTATTATTAATATTAAGATGAACGGGCGTGAATTGACCAGTTTCATGAGGCTTCAACATGGGCCTCTCTTTGGAGGCGTTTTTGCAGCAGACGAGTTGCATGACGTCACAGACACACCCCCCAGACACTACATTGTAAACACGCACCCGAGGCATCTGCCGGGGGAACACTGGCTGGGGTTAACGTTAGAAAAAGACGGTTCGGCCACATTCTTTGACCCTTTTGGTTTAGAACCCGACCATATATTTTACCCTAAGAGTATATTGGATTTTCTGAAAAAACATTCTAACCGTATAATTTACCATAACATTCAACTACAACACGAACTGACGAGCACCTGCGGTCATCACTGTGTTTATTATTTAAGTCAACGAAGATGCGGGTTAACTTATCTGGATGTTTTGGATAGCTACACGACAGACCCCCTACACAATGATGCAATGGTTACCTCCTTTGTTCGAAAATCACGTGGGGCTCGGCGAGTGTGCGGGGGTCAGACATCGTGTTCTTTGCATAAGTTTAAAAAATGTCATTGTACGTAGTCACGTTAATGTTTTTTATAAAACTCTTTTTATTCAATAAAACATCTTTAAAAAGAGAGTTACAGAGTCAAGTGTGTTTTTATGCTAACATATACAATATACGTTTTTTTTATTTCACCATACATCAAATTTCTCATATTTAATAACTAACCCATTTTTGAGCCATTGCGGCTTGCTTTCTTTTTTTTTTCTTAATGTTTTTTGCGTTTGCATTTTTAGCTTGGGAAACGTCTTCATCTTCAGCTCTAGCGTATTTTAAACGTTTAAAGTCAGAACGTGCCAAAGGGTTGGAAATGCTTGATTCCGGTAAATTAAGACGGGTTAATGTTTCCAAAAATTCACTCCAGCCTATAGGAGGACCGCCTACTTTCTTACCGCTCACGACGAGCTTTTTTATCAAATCGGTCATATGAGATCCTCTGATAAGATTTCCATTAAATATAAATTCGCCCCGAGGCGTCCATCCTATATCGTTCGATGCTAATTTTCTCAACACGTATGCGGCGTTTCGATGATGTCGTGATCCTATAGCGTCGAGAATCCCTGTCCATTCCTCCGTTTGCACCTGTTGCGTAGTTTTCATCCCCGGCGGGTCCTCGTGCACCTGTTCTCTCGTCTCCATCTCCGTCAGCTCCGTGGCGTTGTTGTTGTTGTTCTGATTGGGAGGGGTGGCGCGTTCTATCTGATCTTGCGATACGTTCAGTGTGATGGGGGCACTCTCCTCATTCTTTTGTTTTAATAATCCTCTGTAACGTTGCATTAGGCTTTGATACATTTTGATTTTTTCGTATTGATTTAAATTTTTATTTTCCAACACCTGTTTCATCTGCCGATCTAAATCCCGTTCAGCTGTATCGAGGATGTTTGGCTGCGCTCGAGTCATCCTGTCTAGTTGGTATGGGGAGACGAGGTACAATTTATTCGCCGTTTTCAAACTCATTTTTTTTTAATTTATTTATTTATGAGGCCTCCGATGACGCTTCCGAGTACAGGAGCAAAAGCAGCCAGCAACGGGAAAATGAAACCACCTTTTTGAACCAATACAGCTCTTTTCTTCTTTAAAGTATTTTTTTTATCGGCTAGAAATCGAATATTCCTTTTTTGTTTTTTAAGTTTTTTGTATTGTTTCGAATTTAGAGGTATGTGGCCTTTTAGGAGATTTAAAGCAATCTCACATAGCGCTTTTAGTAAACTGGCAGGAGCTCTGAGGAGTAAATGTTTGCGTTCGCCCGGCTTGCAGGTAAAGAGAGTCTTAAGTAACGCCGCATTTCTTTTTAACAGTTTAGACATTGTTTTTATTGCTTAGGAATATAAACAGTAGGCCATTGATTGTGTAGTATGCCTGTGCGCAGTCTGTATTGTTCTGGACACGTAGGCGTCAAATCAACCAGTAAATAGCCGTACGGATCCCTCGTCGCATCTTCAAAACATTCCAGAAAGAACTTCCGGTTGTTGGGGCAGATTTGATTAGCCAGAACAGTTACCTGCAATTTATCGCGTGGATTTTTGAACAAAACTAGATAATTACTGTTTAGGCTTATAGTACGGCTAAATTTACCCTGGTGGAAGATGTTCTGCGTTAACATGATGACGCTTAGATTCATATGATGCCTATATTGTGTAAAAATTCGAACCACTTCCTGATTGTCTGAGGCTTGAAAGATGACATCGTCCAATATCAGCAGATGGTTTTGCTGCGGGGGGAACAACTTTTCATCGTCAAAAGATTCAGGCAATCCTTTGATAAATACAATATTTTTATTCATACTTTTGACTTCATCATACAAAGGTTGGGCCGAAGTATAAACCCATACAATATTATGAGGCTTTTGTCTCATGACATGATCTGTGTGTTCTAAAACATTTTTCACCAGAAAAGTCTTGCCACATCCACTAGGGCCACTAATTATACAGGCAAAAGGTAGTTCTAATCTAGGATCAAATTCAATTTGGTTCAAAGACATTTTTACACATGGAAAACAAAAAAAAATGTTAAAACCCAAAAGGCAACGTCTGACCTCGCCCGACTAGGCGTCTCTTATCGTACACGACCCTCAGTCTCTTATTGAATGAGGCATTCTTTAATCGGAAGCCTTTTTTATCACGTACAATGACGTGTTGCGGGGTAGAGAGCACGTCCGAGCACGCGCCTTGGTTGTTGATGTACCCCTGAACCAGATCAAGCATGCTATCGAAATTGATGTTTTGCCCGCTTTCATGTGTTTGGGTGATACCTTTGACCTTCATCACGACACGTCCACTGTTTCTCAGTTTGTATGCGTAGGTCTTGGGGCCTGCGGAGACAAAATCTACAATGCTGTCGTTGGAAAGCTCGTCTGTCAAATCACCCAGATAGTCTCCCAGAGGCAGAACGCTTTCACCGGGCAAAGCTGTATAGATAATACTGTCCGTATCAGTGTACAAAACCCGGTTCTGTAGCATTTCCAAATAGCCGTACATTTTCAAACGAGCGTACGCCGTTGTAAAACACGCCGCAGCCACATTTGTAGTTTTCGTCAATGGTTTCTCAGTGTTTGTTCGAAAACAATACTGCACCATCGCTCGTTTTTTGTTGAGAAAGTGGATAAATGTCACGTCATACAGACCTGAAAAAAGCAGTTCGAGAAAATCCTTAGTTTTTGTCACAATCTTTGTGCTTGGCATGTTCTCACGCTGCGCCAACTTACCCCAGAGATTGTTCAGACATAGTTTTGAAACTTGCCTTTTTCCAGGATTCACTCTAATTTTGGAAGGATCTAGTTGAATATTTTGATGCGTCTTATAATCCTCGATATACTGGTTTCTATCAGCCTGATTGATGACATGTGCGGGGTACCCTGAAGATTCCTGTTTACCTTTCAAAAAAGTCCTCATATAGTCGGTAAAAATGGCGTCACTCTTTCGACTGTAATGCCATACCTCGGAAATATTCACAACGGTGTAACCGAGGTCGAGAGCCTTGGCGAATTCAGGGGTTGTCCAGACACCCGTTAATGACCTTTGCTCATCAGTGTGCGCACAGGCTGTATTTTGATTGTTGGCATCGCCACAGGTGCGACATAATGTGAATAGCAGTTTACCTTTAGGTGATTTGTAGGGCAAAACAGGAAAATATAACCCCCTCGGTGGGTTAACTGTAGCGCTGATGAAGCCGAAATACATCCTGGGGTCCTTGAAGTCATTGTGGAAGATTTCAGGATGATCAATGGGGTAGAGACAGGTGCTATTGATAAATGGATACAGCGACGTGACATCAACATAAAGCACACGTTCGTTAGGTTTTGGGGTATATCTTAAAACAAACGCGTTTGTCCGCCCCCCGAACAAAGCTTGTCTAGGCTTTAGCGGTGATGGGAATTTAGCTTTTTTGATGAATTCGCCCGTCGCCGCGTCTAACTTTTTCATTCGCAACCATTCGTGCTCCCACATAATTACAAGTTGCAAATTCGGTTTAAGACGTAGTTCTCGAATTTTCTTTTGGGTGGCATCGAACCTTTCCTGAAAGGGGCGTTTTGTCGTCGGACATATTTTAGCAAGATCGAAGCATTCTGAACAACCGTGGTGATAGCATCCAAAATATTCATACACTATACGCACACCTCCAACCTCTCTATAACCGTCTACAAAGAAGTTGTCTATTTTGACTTCCCCGCCGTTTAAAGCGTGTCTGATGTGAACATTTTGACTGTGCATGACCCACAGCAAATATTGGATAGCGTCTTGCGAGAAAGCTTTATATTGGTTCGTGTAGTTGTCTGCAGGTGTAATGGCCAGTGTTTGAGGCTTCAGGAATCTTGTGCGGAACACACTCATGCAGGCTGAGGCGATTGTCACAGCGTTGAAGGGGTCACAACCTGTAGCTTCGAAAAACTCACCCCTAAATGT
Organism: Syngnathus leptorhynchus; assembly: GCF_054491065.1. Taxonomy (NCBI): domain Eukaryota; kingdom Metazoa; phylum Chordata; class Actinopteri; order Syngnathiformes; family Syngnathidae; genus Syngnathus; species Syngnathus leptorhynchus. Next base: position 16,211 of record NW_028232134.1, on the reverse strand, counting down.
CTCACCACCCTGGAATAACAAGTTCACGTCATTCTTACAGTAGGCTACAGCCTGCTGGGCAAAATCAAACGACCCCATACTGTTTTTGTCATACCATTCGTAGAACTTTGCACGCTCTGAGGGGGCCAGGCGTTCAACATCGTAAGACGAAGGCTCGGGATAAGACCCTACATAATTCAGATGAGCCAACGAGCTGAATTTGTGTGGAAAGTACCCCTTTGATTTGTCTTCAAACCCTAGGGCCTTTGGGATCGCACTTAGCGCCATGGTCAGAAATGAGAGCGAGTCTATGTATCGCGATTTGAAATCAACATCCACAAAAGAGAGAACCTTACTCCCTTGCATTATAATGTCAAATTTGACACCCAGATCGATCATTCTGTTGAGTAAAATGTAGGAATCAAAACCTCTAGCATTATGTGCTACAAAAGTCGAACCTTTGAAACGAGGGTTTCTGAAAAAACTAACAAAACCGTCGACACAATCGGTACCAAACCAATGCTTCTCCATACTATTCGATTTACAACAAACAAGAAAGGGTTTGAGTGACCCGTCTTCATCTACATAGGTTTCAAAATCGTAGTATATTACATTTCTACAAGGAGGCTGTGCTTTTAGAGGTTGGATGTAACACAGATGAGGATCAAGCATTGTATCTCCCCTCAAGTCGTCACCGCACACAGCACATTTTTTAGCGAGGCAATGATGCTTGACACGACTAGCACCTGGTTTCACATAATATTGCAAGCCGCATTGCATGCATTTTTTATATGTGTCACAGTTAGTTTTGAGGATGTCTGACCTTCTCGCCTTGCGCGGCTCTTTATGTTTGATAAAACACTCGTCATTATAACAAGTCTTATTACAATCAGGACAGATTACACGTTTAAAGGGTAGCTGTTTACATCTCGCATCAAGACACACGTGACAGTGCCCCGGGCACCGATGCTGCTCCCAATTCTCGTGACCTTTGAAGCAGTGTCTACAGAAATATGTATGACCTACAAACCCCTCAATGGATTTAACGCCGTAGAAATGATTCTCTAGTAAAAGGATAAACAAAATATCATCGGCTGATTTGGGGTAGCGAGTCTCAAAAAAAGTCATAGGACGGCAGTCGGCTTTTCTGTACATTACAACTATCTTTCTTTTGAGGGCTTTCTCGAATTTGTGTACATCAGCCAGACTTACAGCTGTGTGACAGTTCAAACCTACACTCTCTTGTAAGAGCCGAGCCTGCTGTGTGGCCTGCTTTGTTGTTAGCGAGCTGTTTAGCAGATGTGCTAACGCGAGAGCAAAGCATAGATTGTTGTCTTTGTTAAGAGTCATGTACAAATGTCGTTTTTTTCTCTTTAATATTTCTACATTAGTGGATTGTATCAGTTTGCGACGCATACCTCCACGCAAAGGCTTGAATATTTGTACCACTAATTCTAAACCTTCATCGAGCATAAGTTCTGTGTTAGACTGTGCTAAACGCTCTAGCATACTTTGTACATGCTCCCTCATAGAGTCTATATCAGTCATTTGTTGGTAGGTATGTGCTCTTTCGTCACCACCCCCCACAATCTCAATCTGAATTGCATCCCCCGTTTGTGCAATGTCATCTACCTCCTCCAAAACACCTTCGATGTTATTTTCGATATGCATGTAAAAAGAAGCAAAATCCCTGCTACCCGATTGCATGGGGGGATTTATACGTCTCCGCACTTCAACATTATTGAAATGAGGTCTGTTAACTACAGCCGAGCCACCTTGTTGAACACGGCTTAGAGGCTGAGAGGTAGCGACAGGTTCCGAGCCTGCGGGTTGAACACGACTCAGCGGCTGAGAGGTAGCGTCAGGTTGCTGAAACGCCGTATGTTGAGACGGCGCTATGTCGCCCTCAATTTGATGATCAATTATTACAGCGCAGTTGTTAGGCTGTTGGCGAGTTTGTAGGCACGGCGCTATGTCGCTACCATCAATACACGCCAAGGGTTCAACGCACATGTCATCAATTATTTCATCATTCAACACAGACTGATTATCGTGAGTCGGGTCAGGCGGCTGTACATTTAACTCGTTGATAATGTCAATCAGTTGAGCCGGTATGTTAGGACTGAGACAACGTACACTCTCATACGTGTGGTTATTTAATTCAGTTATCAAGTTTAACAATTGTGAAGAAATGTGTGTAGGACTTTGGCTACCTTCATTGACACTTTGATTATTAAGACCCTCTACCACACTTTGTAAATGATTAGGCACATCGGGGCTGAGGGCACTCTGCTCACCCGATACCACCGCATTTACACCCTCTAGAGCAGATAGCAGGTGTGATGTTAATTCTGATATTTGACTCCTATACGCACCATCCGATAACATTTCAATATCGTTGTTAATTGTCAAGATTTGTTGATCTAGTTCAGGGGTATCACAAAATCTCTGCCTTGTACCTGATTCATGATTTGTTTCATCGGTTTCAAAATCTATTTCAACAATGCTTGCTATGACGTCTGCCTCAGCTGGCGTGAGTTTAGGGTCAGACATTGCCTTTTTATTTTAAACTATCGATGTTTCAATTGCAGATGTCAATGTCTGTATTACTTTGAGACAAGAGCGAAGTTGCTGTCTGTAAATACATTCACCGTCACACGCATGAGACCTTGAATCTTTCAGACGCCTCTCTCTCACACGGAAGGATGGGTGGGGGTTGTGTGTGAGCCTGCTCCTTCTTCGACCCCTCCTACTCCGAGTCATCTGACGCCTCGGTTGAGCAGCCTGTGGTTGGCTGTCAATAGCGCCTGAAGTATACAGAAGAAACAATGTTATAACATAAATATATGATAGAAAAAATAATATATATATATATATATATATACATATAAAACAAAATTCGACATACCTTCAATTTCTTTTAACGATTCGCGAGTTTGGTTCAACTCCTCGTACTTAATATTCGCAAGCTCTGCGTCCGTCACGTGACCCGCTGACACGTCATCCGCTTTTTGAGCAAAGAGCCGATTCTGTCGGTCTTCAAATGCTCTTAAAAGATGCGGAGCTGAGCCCTCGTCAGACGATTCTCCCAACACATCCGACACGTTTGAAGCAGGCTCTTTGTAACCTTCGCGACCTGTGTCACCCAGACCGTTTTTCTGGATGTCTTGCTCCGCTGCACCTACCAGATCTAACATACATACATAAGTTAAACATTTTAAGATCAACGTATTAATATTAACTAACATAAATGAATGTGTGATTCACCGTAATCCGTCTGCGTTAAGTAGACTCCACTGAAGTCATCATTTAACCGCGCTTTTTTTTGTTGAGAAAAACAATAACATCACATTTCTGATGGAGAAAATAACAGAATAATGTAAACACATAATAAAACTCACGAGCATTGTGGACGTCCGCATAGACGATAATATCTATGTACAAAAAAAAACATACGTCATAAATACAATCGCATTATAACAGAATAGTTTATTTTTAGGAAAAAAAACAACCTACCTTTCACCATTGCTTTTAAAAGATCCGCAGAGCGTAGAGACCGACTTGAGGTGGTTTGAGCTTTGTAAAGGCCTTTTCTGACTGTTTAAACACTTGCACATCTATATATCCAGATACTTTCCCGCCCTAAAGAACATTCTGACCTGAAGACCCCTAACCCTAACCCCCACCCCATTTTTAAACTCCATTTTCTCCTCCATACACAAAATTGGACTGAGGACCAGCTAATTTCATCCCTCGGAAGGTAAGATTCATTTTTTTCACCTCATACTATTATTAAAAAGCTTTTTTAAACTGAAACATAGCACCAAAAATAATTTAACTCAGCCACACACACACACATCCCACAGATACACGCGGCGAGGTCATAAAGCAGGGTCATACACCCCCCCAACAATCTTAAGACCCAAAACATGTACAGACATATTCCCACCATCAAATAATTTAACTCAGCCACATACACACACATACAACCCAGATACAGACACACGCCGTAAAGAGCCGCGCAAGGTGAGAAGGTCAGACACCCCCAACAATCTTAAGACCCTAAACATCTACAGACATATTCCCACCACCAAAAAATAAACAAAACAAGATTTACAGATGATCTAACACATATGTTCAGACTTACCACCATCCAAAAAACAAAACAAAACAAGATTTACACTCATCCTGAGATAAATAAACTTACACACCTTACCACTCCTATCTCAGGATGAAAGTGAATGAAACACTTAAACACCCCCTACAGGACGAGGGAGGAAGCAGCAGCTCATAACATTTTTGACTTTCAACCACACACACACACCACTCATACCAAACTCAAACCCTAACCCTAACCCATAATTCAACATTTTAAATAAATAACAACCTAACCCTATAACCTATGACCTCCCTATGACCTCCATAAACTCTATGACCTCAATAACTCTTTTTAAAAAAAAAAAAAAAAAAAAAAAAAAAAAATATTTAATACTTTTTTATTAAGGTCATAAATCAATACTCCATCAAACTTTGTCATAATATCCACCTACCATTCTCTCATGTATAATGATCAACTCGATACTCCCTAGCCCCCAACAGCCTTTTTTTTCATAACACTTTAACCAGAGTGACGGGAGAGCGGCATTTCAGAAAACGTGCTTATCTCGGCGAGAAAAAGCGATTTCGGCAATAAAATTTAAAACGCGTGTAAAACATAAACCAAACGATGAAATTGGTTATTTCTTCATGTATAATGATCAACTCGATACTCCCTAGCCCCCAACAGCCTTTTTTTTCATAACACTTTAACCAGAGTGACGGGAGAGCGGCATTTCAGAAAACGTGCTTATCTCGGCGAGAAAAAGCGATTTCGGCAATAAAATTTAAAACGCGTGTAAAACATAAACCAAACGATGAAATTGGTTATTTCTTCATGTATAATGATCAACTCGATACTCCCTAGCCCCCAACAGCCTTTTTTTTCATAACACTTTAACCAGAGTGACGGGAGAGCGGCATTTCAGAAAACGTGCTTATCTCGGCGAGAAAAAGCGATTTCGGCAATAAAATTTAAAACGCGTGTAAAACATAAACCAAACGATGAAATTGGTTATTTCTTCATGTATAATGATCAACTCGATACTCTCTAGCCCCCAACAGCCTATTTTTTCATAACACTTTAACCAGAGTGACGGGAGAGCGGCATTTCAGAAAACGTGCTTATCTCGGCGAGAAAAAGCGATTTCGGCAATAAAATTTAAAACGCGTGTAAAACATAAACCAAACGATGAAATTGGTTATTTCTTCATGTATAATGATCAACTCGATACTCCCTAGCCCCCAACAGCCTTTTTTTTCATAACACTTTAACCAGAGTGACGGGAGAGCGGCATTTCAGAAAACGTGCTTATCTCGGCGAGAAAAAGCGATTTCGGCAATAAAATTTAAAACGCGTGTAAAACATAAACCAAACGATGAAATTGGTTATTTCTTCATGTATAATGATCAACTCGATACTCCCTAGCCCCCAACAGCCTTTTTTCTCATAACACTTTAACCAGAGTGACGGGAGAGCGGCATTTCAGAAAACGTGCTTATCTCGGCGAGAAAAAGCGATTTCGGCAATAAAATTTAAAACGCGTGTAAAACATAAACCAAACGATGAAATTGGTTATTTCTTCATGTATAATGATCAACTCGATACTCCCTAGCCCCCAACAGCCTTTTTTTTCATAACACTTTAACCAGAGTGACGGGAGAGCGGCATTTCAGAAAACGTGCTTATCTCGGCGAGAAAAAGCGATTTCGGCAATAAAATTTAAAACGCGTGTAAAACATAAACCAAACGATGAAATTGGTTATTTCTTCATGTATAATGATCAACTCGATACTCCCTAGCCCCCAACAGCCTTTTTTTTTCACAACACTTTAACCAGAGTGACGGGAGAGCGGCATTTCAGAAAACGTGCTTATCTCGGCGAGAAAAAGCGATTTCGGCAATAACATTTAAAACGCGTGTAAAACATAAACCAAACGATGAAATTGGTTATTTCTTCATGTATAATGATCAACTCGATACTCCCTAGCCCCCAACAGCCTTTTTTTTCATAACACTTTAACCAGAGTGACGGGAGAGCGGCATTTCAGAAAACGTGCTTATCTCGGCGAGAAAAAGCGATTTCGGCAATAAAATTTAAAACGCGTGTAAAACATAAACCAAACGATGAAATTGGTTATTTCTTCATGTATAATGATCAACTCGATACTCCCTAGCCCCCAACAGCCTTTTTTTTCATAACACTTTAACCAGAGTAACAGGAGAGCGGCATTTCAGAAAACGTGCTTATCTCGGCGAGAAAAAGCGATTTCGGCAATAAAATTTAAAACGCGTGTAAAACATAAACCAAACGATGAAATTGGTCATTTCTTCATGTATAATGATCAACTCGATAATCCCTAGCCCCCAAAAGCCTTTTTTTTCATAACACTTTAACCAGAGTGACGGGAGAGCGGCATTTCAGAAAACGTGCTTATCTCGGCGAGAAAAAGCGATTTCGGCAATAAAATTTAAAACACGTGTAAAACATAAACCAAACGATGAAATTGGTTATTTCTTCATGTATAATGATCAACTCGATACTCCCTAGCCCCCAACAGCCTTTTTTTTCATAACACTTTAACCAGAGTGACGGAAGAGCGGCATTTCAGAAAACGTGCTTATCTCGGCGAGAAAAAGCGATTTCGGCAATAAAATTTAAAACGCGTGTAAAACATAAACCAAACGATGAAATTGGTTATTTCTTCATGTATAATGATCAACTCGATACTCCCTAGCCCCCAACAGCCTTTTTTTTCATAACACTTTAACCAGAGTGACGGGAGAGCGGCATTTCAGAAAACGTGCTTATCTCGGCGAGAAAAAGCGATTTCGGCAATAAAATTTAAAACGCGTGTAAAACATAAACCAAACGATGAAATTGGTTATTTCTTCATGTATAATGATCAACTCGATACTCCCTAGCCCCCAACAGCCTTTTTTTTCATAACACTTTAACCAGAGTGACGGGAGAGTGGCATTTCAGAAAACGTGCTTATCTCGGCGAGAAAAAGCGATTTCGGCAATAAAATTTAAAACGCGTGTAAAACATAAACCAAACGATGAAATTGGTTATTTCTTCATGTATAATGATCAACTCGATACTCCCTAGCCCCCAACAGCCTTTTTTTTCATAACACTTTAACCAGAGTGACGGGAGAGCGGCATTTCAGAAAACGTGCTTATCTCGGCGAGAAAAAGCGATTTCGGCAATAAAATTTAAAACGCGTGTAAAAAATAAACCAAACGATGAAATTGGTTATTTCTTCATGTATAATGATCAACTCGATACTCCCTAGCCCCCAACAGCCTTTTTTTTTCATAACACTTTAACCAGAGTGACGGGAGAGCGGCATTTCAGAAAACGTGCTTATCTCGGCGAGAAAAAGCGATTTCGGCAATAAAATTTAAAACGCGTGTAAAACATAAACCAAACGATGAAATTGGTTATTTCTTCATGTATAATGATCAACTCGATACTCCCTAGCCCCCAACAGCCTTTTTTTTCATAACACTTTAACCAGAGTGACGGGAGAGCGGCATTTCAGAAAACGTGCTTATCTCGGCGAGAAAAAGCGATTTCGGCAATAAAATTTAAAACGCGTGTAAAACATAAACCAAACGATGAAACTGGTTATTTCTTCATGTATAATAATCAACTCGATACTCCCTAGCCCCCAACAGCCTTTTTTTTCATAACACTTTAACCAGAGTGACGGGAGAGCGGCATTTGAGAAAACGTGCTTATCTCGGCGAGAAAAAGCGATTTCGGCAATAAAATTTAAAACGCGTGTAAAACATAAACCAAACGATGAAATTGGTTATTTCTTCATGTATAATGATCAACTCGATACTCCCTAGCCCCCAACAGCCTTTTTTTTCATTACACTTTAACCAGAGTGACGGGAGAGCGGCATTTCAGAAAACGTGCTTATCTCGGCGAGAAAAAGCGATTTCGGCAATAAAATTTAAAACGCGTGTAAAACATAAACCAAACGATGAAATTGGTTATTTCTTCATGTATAATGATCAACTCGATACTCCCTAGCCCCCAACAGCCTTTTTTGTCATAACACTTTAACCAGAGTGACGGGAGAGCGGCATTTCAGAAAACGTGCTTATCTCGGCGAGAAAAAGCGATTTCGGCAATAAAATTTAAAACGCGTGTAAAACATAAACCAAACGATGAAATTGGTTATTTCTTCATGTATAATGATCAACTCGATACTCCCTAGCCCCCAACAGCCTTTTTTTTCATAACACTTTAACCAGAGTGACGGGAGAGCGGCATTTCAGAAAACGTGCTTATCTCGGCGAGAAAAAGCGATTTCGGCAATAAAATTAAAAACGCGTGTAAAACATAAACCAAACGATGAAATTGGTTATTTCTTCATGTATAATGATCAACTCGATACTCCCTAGCCCCCAACAGCCTTTTTTTTCATAACACTTTAACCAGAGTGACGGGAGAGCGGCATTTCAGAAAACGTGCTTATCTCGGCGAGAAAAAGCGATTTCGGCAATAAAATTTAAAACGCGTGTAAAACATAAACCAAACGATGAAATTGGTTATTTCTTCATGTATAATGATCAACTCGATACTCCCTAGCCCCCAACAGCCTTTTTTTTCATAACACTTTAACCAGAGTGACGGGAGAGCGGCATTTCAGAAAACGTGCTTATCTCGGCGAGAAAAAGCGATTTCGGCAATAAAATTAAAAACGCGTGTAAAACATAAACCAAACGATGAAATTGGTTATTTCTTCATGTATAATGATCAACTCGATACTCCCTAGCCCCCAACAGCCTTTTTTTTCATAACACTTTAACCAGAGTGACGGGAGAGCGGCATTTCAGAAAACGTGCTTATCTCGGCGAGAAAAAGCGATTTCGGCAATAAAATTTAAAACGCGTGTAAAACATAAACCAAACGATGAAATTGGTTATTTCTTCATGTATAATGATCAACTCGATACTCCCTAGCCCCCCACAGCCTTTTTTTTCATAACACTTTAACCAGAGTGACGGGAGAGCGGCATTTCAGAAAACGTGCTTATCTCGGCGAGAAAAAGCGATTTCGGCAATAAAATTTAAAACGCGTGTAAAACATAAACCAAACGATGAAATTGGTTATTTCTTCATGTATAATGATCAACTCGATACCCCCTAGCCCCCAACAGCCTTTTTTTTTCATAACACTTTAACCAGAGTGACGGGAGAGCGGCATTTCAGAAAACGTGCTTATCTCGGCGAGAAAAAGCGATTTCGGCAATAAAATTTAAAACGCGTGTAAAACATAAACCAAACGATGAAATTGGTTATTTCTTCATGTATAATGATCAACTCGATACTCCCTAGCCCCCAACAGCCTTTTTTTTCATAACACTTTAACCAGAGTGACGGGAGAGCGGCATTTCAGAAAACGTGCTTATCTCGGCGAGAAAAAGCGATTTCGGCAATAAAATTTAAAACGCGTGTAAAACATAAACCAAACGATGAAATTGGTTATTTCTTCATGTATAATGATCAACTCGATACTCCCTAGCCCCCAACAGCCTTTTTTTTCATAACACTTTAACCAGAGTGACGGGAGAGCGGCATTTCAGAAAACGTGCTTATCTCGGCGAGAAAAAGCGATTTCGGCAATAAAATTAAAAACGCGTGTAAAACATAAACCAAACGATAAAATTGGTTATTTCTTCATGTATAATGATCAACTCGAGTCGAGCTCCAGGGAGAGAGGCTGATTTTTCGCTTTTTGAGGCCGACCGACGAACCAGCGCGGGGCGGACTCAAAAGCCCGCAGAGCCGTAGGCACTTAGAAAAGTTTCGCCTTTGGCTGTGAGCTCCAGGGGGAGAGGCTGGTTTTGCGTTATTTCAGGCCGGCCGGAGAACCGGCGCGGGTCGGACGCACAATCCCCGCAGAGCCGTGGGCACTTAGAAAATCTTTGCCAAGTTGGCTGTGAGCGCCTGGTACCTAATATGGAAGTATAGAGGCCGACTTTCGGGCAAGATCACGCCGGGTTAGGCTTCCAGGACCCCGGCTAAGCAATTTTACCGGCCCACCCGGTTCTTTTTTTAACCAGCCCGGTTCTTTTTACACTTCCAGCTGGAGCTCACGAGCGGCTTTTTGGACAAGATCACGCCGGGTTAGGCTTCCAGAGCCCCAGCTATGCAATTTTACCGGCCCGCCCGGTTCTTTTTTTTTAACCAGCCCGGTTCTTTTTACACTTCCAGCTGGAGCTCACGATCGGCTTTTTGGACAAGATCACGCCGTGTTAGGCTTCCAGAGCCCCGGCTAAGCAATTTTACCGGGTCGCCCGGTTCTTTTATTTAACCAGCCCGGTTCTTTTTACACTTCCAGCTGGAGCTCAGCAGCGGCTTTTTGGACAAGATCACGCCGTGTTAGGCTTCCAGAGCCCCGGCTAAGCAATTTTACCTGGTCGCCCGGTTCTTTTTTTTACCAGCCCGGTTCTTTTTACACTTCCAGCTGGAGCTCAGCAGCGGCTTTTTGCACAGTATCACGCCGGGTTAGGCTTCCAGGACCCCGGCTAAGCAATTTTACCGGCCCACCCGGTTCTTTTTTTTAACCAGCCCGGTTCTTTTTACACTTCCAGCTGGAGCTCAGCAGCGGCTTTTTGGACAATATCACGCCGGGTTAGGCTTCCAAGACCCCGGCTAAGCAATTTTACCGGCCCACCCGGTTCTTTTTTTAACCAGCCCGGTTCTTTTTACACTTCCAGCTGAAGCTCACGAGCGGCTTTTTGGACAAGATCACGCCGGGTTAGGCTTCCAGAGCCCCGGCTAAGCAATTTTACCGGCCCGCCCGGTTCTTTTTTTAACCAGCCCGGTTCTTTTTACACTTCCAGCTGGAGTTCACGAGCGGCTTTTTGGACAAGATCACGCCGTGTTAGGCTTCCAGAGCCCCGGCTAAGCAATTTTACCGGGTCGCCCGGTTCTTTTTTTTACCAGCCCGGTTCTTTTTTTAACCAGCCCGGTTCTTTTTACACTTCCAGCTGGAGCTCACGAGCGGCTTTTTGGACAAGATCACGCCGTGTTAGGCTTCCAGAGCCCCGGCTAAGCAATTTTACCGGGCCGCCCGGTTCTTTTTTGAACCAGCCCGGTTCTTTTTTTAACCAGCCCGGTTCTTTTAACACTTCCAGCTTGAGCTCACGAGCGGCTTTTTGGACAAGATCACGCCGTGTTAGGCTTCCAGAGCCCCGGCTAAGCAATTTTACCGGCCCGCCCGGTTCTTTTTTTAACCGGCCCGGTTCTTTTTACACTTCCAGCTGGAGCTCAGCAGCGGCTTTTTGGGCAAGATCACGCCAGGTTAGGCTTCCAGGACCCCGGCTAAGCAATTCCACCGGGCTGCCCGGTTCTTTTTTTTATCCAGCCCCGGTTCTTTTTACACTTCCAGCTGGAGCTCGTGAGCGGCTTTTTGCACAAGATCACGCCGGGTTAGGCTTCCAGGACCCCGGCTAAGCAGATCAACTTGATACTCCCTAGCCCCCAACAGCCCTTTTTTTTTTATAACAAATTAACTAGAATGACGGGAGAGCGACATTTAAGAAAACGTGCTTATCTTGGCGAGAAAAAGCGATTTCGGCAATAAAATTTAAAACGCGTGTAAAACATAAACCAAACGATCAAATTGGTTATTTCTTCATGTATAATGATCAACTCGATACTCCCTAGCCCCCAACAGCCTTTTTTTTCATAACACTTTAACCAGAGTGACGGGAGAGCGGCATTTCAGAAAACGTGCTTATCTCGGCGAGAAAAAGCGATTTCGGCAATAAAATTTAAAACGCGTGTAAAACATAAACCAAACGATGAAATTGGTTATTTCTTCATGTATAATGATCAACTCGATACTCCCTAGCCCCCAACAGCCTTTTTTTTCACAACACTTTAACCAGAGTGACGGGAGACCGGCATTTCAGAAAACGTGCTTATCTCGGCGAGAAAAAGCGATTTCGGCAATAACATTTAAAACGCGTGTAAAACATAAACCAAACGATGAAATTGGTTATTTCTTCATGTATGATGATCAACTCGATACTCCCTAGCCCCCCACAGCCTTTTTTATCATAACACTTTAACCAGAGTGACAGGAGAGCGGCATTTCAGAAAACGTGCTTATCTCGGCGAGAAAAAGCGATTTCGGCAATAAAATTTAAAACGCGTGTAAAACATAAACCAAACGATGAAATTGGTTATTTCTTCATGTATAATGATCAACTCGATACTCCCTAGCCCCCAACAGCCTTTTTTTTCATAACACTTTAACCAGAGTGACGGGAGAGCGGCATTTCAGAAAACGTGCTTATCTCGGCGAGAAAAAGCGATTTCGGCAATAAAATTTAAAACGCGTGTAAAACATAAACCAAACGATGAAATTGGTTATTTCTTCATGTATAATGATCAACTCGATACTCCCTAGCCCCCAACAGCCCTTTTTTTCATAACACTTTAACCAGAGTGACAGGAGAGCGGCATTTCAGAAAACGTGCTTATCTCGGCGAGAAAAAGCGATTTCGGCAATAAAATTTAAAACGCGTGTAAAACATAAACCAAACGATGAAATTGGTTATTTCTTCATGTATAATGATCAACTCGATACTCCCTAGCCCCCAACAGCCTTTTTTTTCATAACACTTTAACCAGAGTGACGGGAGAGCGGCATTTCAGAAAACGTGCTTATCTCGGCGAGAAAAAGCGATTTCGGCAATAAAATTTAAAACGCGTGTAAAACATAAACCAAACGATGAAATTGGTTATTTCTTCATGTATAATGATCAACTCGATACTCCCTAGCCCCCAACAGCCTTTTTTTTCATAACACTTTAACCAGAGTGACGGGAGAGCGGCATTTCAGAAAACGTGCTTATCTCGGCGAGAAAAAGCGGTTTCGCCAATAAAATTTAAAACGCGTGTAAAACATAAACCAAACGATGAAATTGGTTATTTCTTCATGTATAATGATCAACTCGATACTCCCTAGCCCCCAACAGCCTTTTTTTTCACAACACTTTAACCAGAGTGACGGGAGAGCGGCATTTCAGAAAACGTGCTTATCTCGGCGAGAAAAAGCGATTTCGGCAATAACATTTAAAACGCGTGTAAAACATAAACCAAACGATGAAATTTGTTATTTCTTCATGTATAATGATCAACTCGATACTCCCTAGCCCCCAACAGCCTTTTTTTTCATAACACTTTAACCAGAGTGACGGGAGAGCGGCATTTCAGAAAACGTGCTTATCTCGGCGAGAAAAAGCGATTTCGGCAATAAAATTAAAAACGCGTGTAAAACATAAACCAAACGATGAAATTGGTTATTTCTTCATGTATAATGATCAACTCGATACTCCCTAGCCCCCAACAGCCTTTTTTTTCATAACACTTTAACCAGAGTGACGGGAGAGCGGCATTTGAGAAAACGTGCTTATCTCGGCGAGAAAAAGCGATTTCGGCAATAAAATTTAAAACGCGTGTAAAACATAAACCAAACGATGAAATTGGTTATTTCTTCATGTATAATGATCAACTCGATACTCCCTAGCCCCCAACAGCCTTTTTTTTCATAACACTTTAACCAGAGTGACGGGAGAGCGGCATTTCAGAAAACGTGCTTATCTCGGCGAGAAAAAGCGATTTCGGCAATAAAATTTAAAACGCGTGTAAAACATAAACCAAACGATGAAATTGGTTATTTCTTCATGTATAATGATCAACTCGATACTCCCTAGCCCCCAACAGCCTTTTTTGTCATAACACTTTAACCAGAGTGACGGGAGAGCGGCATTTCAGAAAACGTGCTTATCTCGGCGAGAAAAAGCGATTTCGGCAATAAAATTTAAAACGCGTGTAAAACATAAACCAAACGATGAAATTGGTTATTTCTTCATGTATAATGATCAACTCGATACTCCCTAGCCCCCAACAGCCTTTTTTTTCATAACACTTTAACCAGAGTGACGGGAGAGCGGCATTTCAGAAAACGTGCTTATCTCGGCGAGAAAAAGCGATTTCGGCAATAAAATTTAAAACGCGTGTAAAACATAAACCAAACGATGAAATTGGTTATTTCTTCATGTATAATGATCAACTCGATACTCCCTAGCCCCCAACAGCCTTTTTTTTCATAACACTTTAACCAGAGTGACGGGAGAGCGGCATTTCAGAAACGTGCTTTATCTCGGCGAGAAAAAGCGATTTCGGCAATAAAATTTAAAACGCGTGTAAAACATAAACCAAACGATGAAATTGGTTATTTCTTCATGTATAATGATCAACTCGATACTCCCTAGCCCCCAACAGCCCTTTTTTTTCATAACACTTTAACCAGAGTGACAGGAGAGCGGCATTTCAGAAAACGTGCTTATCTCGGCGAGAAAAAGCGATTTCGGCAATAAAATTTAAAACGCGTGTAAAACATAAACCAAACGATGAAATTGGTTATTTCTTCATGTATAATGATCAACTCGATACTCCCTAGCCCCCAACAGCCTTTTTTTTCATAACACTTTAAGAGTGACGGGAGAGCGGCATTTCAGAAAACGTGCTTATCTCGGCGAGAAAAAGCGATTTCGGCAATAAAATTTAAAACGCGTGTAAAACATAAACCAAACGATGAAATTGGTTATTTCTTCATGTATAATGATCAACTCGATACTCCCTAGCCCCCAACAGCCTTTTTTTTCATAACACTTTAACCAGAGTGACGGGAGAGCGGCATTTCAGAAAACGTGCTTATCTCGGCGAGAAAAAGCGATTTCGCCAATAAAATTTAAAACGCGTGTAAAACATAAACCAAACGATGAAATTGGTTATTTCTTCATGTATAATGATCAACTCGATACTCCCTAGCCCCCAACAGCCTTTTTTTTCATAACACTTTAACCAGAGTGACGGGAGAGCGGCATTTCAGAAAACGTGCTTATCTCGGCGAGAAAAAGCGATTTCGGCAATAAAATTTAAAACGCGTGTAAAACATAAACCAAACGATGAAATTTGTTATTTCTTCATGTATAATGATCAACTCGATACTCCCTAGCCCCCAACAGCCTTTTTTTTCATAACACTTTAACCAGAGTGACGGGAGAGCGGCATTTCAGAAAACGTGCTTATCTCGGCGAGAAAAAGCGATTTCGGCAATAAAATTTAAAACGCGTGTAAAACATAAACCAAACGATGAAATTGGTTATTTCTTCATGTATAATGATCAACTCGATACTCCCTAGCCCCCAACAGCCTTTTTTTTCATAACACTTTAACCAGAGTGACGGGAGAGCGGCATTTCAGAAAACGTGCTTATCTCGGCGAGAAAAAGCGATTTCGGCAATAAAATTTAAAACGCGTGTAAAACATAAACCAAACGATGAAATTGGTTATTTCTTCATGTATAATGATCAACTCGATACTCCCTAGCCCCCAACAGCCTTTTTTTTCATAACACTTTAACCAGAGTGACGGGAGAGCGGCATTTCAGAAAACGTGCTTATCTCGGCGAGAAAAAGCGATTTCGGCAATAAAATTTAAAACGCGTGTAAAACATAAACCAAACGATGAAATTGGTTATTTCTTCATGTATAATGATCAACTCGATACTCCCTAGCCCCCAACAGCCTTTTTTTTTCATAACACTTTAACCAGAGTGACGGGAGAGCGGCATTTCAGAAAACGTGCTTATCTCGGCGAGAAAAAGCGATTTCGGCAATAAAATTTAAAACGCGTGTAAAACATAAACCAAACGATGAAATTGGTTATTTCTTCATGTATAATGATCAACTCGATACTCCCTAGCCCCCAACAGCCTTTTTTTTCATAACACTTTAACCAGAGTGACGGGAGAGCGGCATTTCAGAAAACGTGCTTATCTCGGCGAGAAAAAGCGATTTCGGCAATAAAATTAAAAACGCGTGTAAAACATAAACCAAACGATGAAATTGGTTATTTCTTCATGTATAATGATCAACTCGATACTCCCTAGCCCCCAACAGCCTTTTTTTCATAACACTTTAACCAGAGTGACGGGAGAGCGGCATTTCAGAAAACGTTGCTATATCTCGGCGAGAAAAAGCGATTTCGGCAATAAAATTAAAAACGCGTGTAAAACATAACCAAACGATAA